>NC_056729.1:984773683-984793683 GCF_019279795.1 Protopterus annectens
TGCTTGCACAAATCTTACATGCCATGGCATGGACCCTACACCCAACAGGTAGCACCCAGGAGTTGGACATGTAGCCATACCTCACCATTGCATATACCATGGCAAACAGTTTTGAGAGTCATGTATGTGGTGAGAATGTATGGGACAGGAATATATGTAGAAAATAAACAGATGGCCATTCAAGACAGATGATGTCACATGTTGCAAACTGGTCATGCAGGCTGCCTAGTAACATGCCACAAAACTGAGGGAGTTGCAGGAATGTCTAGCAAGTAATAGCTGTGCAGTACCCATGTCAGCAATTGCCTGTACTCTGCATAAGTGTGGCCCATAGGCTAGGGTAATCAGATGGGACAGTTGTACCACAGGAAACATCAGCCAGGCCTCTCTACAGGAAGCATATGCATAATAGAAAAGGTCCCCAAATGCCATTCATTGCAATGTGTACTGGTGTACCAATACCACATTGGAAACCTACAGACAGTATCAATTAAGATACATGTGCTGCACACCCAACACGTCACCCCACCTCAGGCCCACCATCCCCATCTCTACCTTGTCGGTGCCAGTGTACACTTGTATGTTTGCCATTCATTAGCTGGAGCTAGACTGGTACACATGGTGTTCAGTGCTTGGGACACTGCAAAATGACACACATGTGTAGCCCATAGTTGTCAAGCATCTGCAAAAAGGTTGAGGGTTGGGAGGGGGTGTCATCATGACACAACAGTGCACTGACTAAGAGAAACAAAGAATGCTATGAATGGCTGTATCTGCAAACAGTCAAGGTCAGGAACGGTGGCAGACATAACCCTGACTCCACAGCAATAGTGAGGGTAGTGTGTGACCTACAAGGGATGTGCACGAGTTGACTTTGCAATCATGCAGAGTTGGGGGACATTTGTAGGGCAGACTGACCAAATACTGGCAAATGCAGATGGCCTATGCTAGTATACCCCTGCAAGGAATAGTGACTGCTGTAGTACACATAACAGTAGGTGCAACAAATCATCATGATAAGGACGTGCACACATATGCACCCACAAAGTGTATGCATCTCAGTCAGCATCTGCACAACTAACACATTTGTTTGACACTGAATTTGATTGTACAGGACATATGTCACATATCAGGTTCATGTAATGTTAACATATGCAGTAATGTGGTCCATTGGCATATCAAGGAAAAGGGGGGGGTCATATCAATAAGGGTGTGTACACTCCCCATAGCCACTGTAAGGTCTGAAGGTTGTCAGTGTAATTGTATCGTACTGGCCATACATGCACGACTGGTGATGAGATCTGTAAATCAGACATCAGGCATTCACAAATGACATCTGTCCACATATCATCCCAGGTATGTGTTGGACAGACACATAGGGGCTGTGAGCAGCAGAGCAAACATAACTGACACAGTAATACACATTCAGTAAATGGTGTGTACACCTGTGAGGTATGGTGCACATTACATGCCAGGGTGCCGAACAGGTGCACAGCAATACTGCGTACATAGGTGCAGCATGTTCCAGGGGAAGGGGCATCACCTACTAACACAGCCCATGCATCACAGAGATGTATAATGTTATTAGCAGGGATTGACTATAGCTGCACTGCATGATGCTGAGTGCCATATCTCATGCATGTTGACAGATGGGTAAAGGGAGGTCTGTGTGAAATATCTTTGTGCTACCTCACCTGTAAGTGTGTGTATGTGTGTGTGTGTGTGTGTGTGTGTGTGTGTGTGTGTGTGTGTGTGTGTGTGTGTGTGTGTGTGTGTGTGTGTGTGTGTGTGTGTGGGAGTGGGGGAGTTATTTTGTCTGTAAGTGCAATCTAGTGGAGTGGAAGGGAGTTGATGGATGTAGGATGTGTGTATGTGCATGTGTATATATGCGTGTGTGTCCATGTATGCACATGTGTGAGTGTGGGGTTGTTCATACCTCTCGACTTCCCTTTGAAATCATGCAGTACATGGACATGGACAGACACATGGGACACCAGGAATACTTGCCTGACATTTAATCTCAGGACAGCTGATAGTATAATAAGGTCTGTAGCATGGAATATGCATTGGAGAGAAACTAGACACAAGGGATATTGTTTAATTGCAATCAGCAGAAAGGTGAAACAACACCCATGTATGCAGCACTACAGATGCATTAGGGAATTACTAGACAACACCAAAGAGTGTTTCCAAATATTACTGTAGTCCACATAAAAAGTTAATAGAGCAACAGATCTTAAATCTACTGAATAGTTACATATGATACTCCAGTGCGTGCCATTATTGAGTGACTGTAGTAGCCCCTAATATATGGGGGCCATGCTCAAGATGTCGGTACAATCCCATGGTGAACACTGGTTGACATCAGGAAGTCTTTGAAAATCCGACTCCAATCAAGTCAAAGAGGTAATGGAGTAACAGGTCATGTTTTGTGATCACTTATCTAGGCAATTAGAAGAATGATACATTAATGATTGGTATTAATGACTGTAATTTTCCAAGACTGATGCAGGATGGGAAACTTAAGAGAATAAACTAGGGACAGTCTGTAAACTCAGGGACTGGTAAGTATTATGGTGGAATGTCAGGGTGTGTGTGTGTGTGTGTGTGTGTGTGTGTGTGTGTGTGTGTGTGTGTATGTGTGCACTGTTAAGCAATGACGTACAGGTCTTAAAGTGCATTTCTTGTTTTCTGCTCACATGTGGCGAGGTGGGTCAGGGTCCTTCCTGTAGGAAATCTGATGTTAGTGTCCATAAAGACACAGAAAATGATAATAGGTGTGTTGAGCCATAGGCAGGGTTGTCAGAGGCTGAAGCTGCACCATCGTTTGACACCCTGCCATTATCCTACCCATCCCCGCAGACAGTCATAGTGCCTATACATACCCTATCACCAGTGGCCATAGCAGAGGGACAGTTGGCGGTTGGTGGCATGGAACAGGAGAGTGTGGTATCTATGGCATATATGTCTGGACACAACAGCCATAGCCAGATATCCAGCAGGGTACCACATAGGCAGATGTACAGAGGTGCTCGTTGGAGGGCTGCTGGTCATTGTGCCCCTGGCAGAAGTGCCACATTTGGTACCACCAGACACATGTTTCAGGCTGATATGGAGGCATAGGCATGTATGGAACGGTACACCAGACAACCTCTGAGGCTGCAGAGGGCTACCCTTTCAGCTGTTACTAACAACATCTGTGATCTTGCAGGTGCCCTCCGTTATAATACAGAGGTCATGGATAGATGGTGGGGTGAGATGGTGGGGACTCCTTGACCATGGATTGTCCATGCTCAAGCATGTGGTGGGAGTGGTGTGATGGCCACGTGGAGGTAAGTCAGCAACACCAACAGCTGGAGGTTGATGTGTGCACTGTACTGATGTACTGTACAGCACTGCAAGGGGCTCTGTCCACACCACACTAGGCCATGTGCACATGGCCCTGGCCAGGCCCAGGAGAGACTTTTTTCAGCAGACATATGTCATCATCAGGGGAGAGTACCATATCGTGGCTTATACCCGGACATACCCGTGGAACCCCTGGCAGGCACAGTTCTCGTGTCCGTGGCCGGAGGCGGTGAACTGCACACCCTGCCAGGTATGGTCTGCAGCTGTTCAACAAAAACCTGTATAGTGCAGCCACATGGCAGAAATGTGTGCATGCATACTCACACACAATACAAACACAGCTAGGGCAACCCCATACCTACACACACCACATCACCATGGCCATATCAATAATTAAAACCCCTCACTCACACACATGGTGTCAAATGTATGGCTCAGCCTAGGTCTCTGGCAAACCAACACCACACCCTGTGCATATGACGATACCTGTGCCACATCCTTGTCATCCATAACATTGATGCAGGGACAGGCTAATATTGTTCTGATGCACACGGTGACTGTACTACGGTTTACCAATGTACTGCTGTGTAACATGTTGTCAGCAGTAAAGTTTAATGCTCACATGTCAGGAAGTGTAGCTGTCCAGCCATGATGCATTATAGCTGTTATTAACACTGAGTGATCATGGTCTCCATAATGTACTCTGTTTGTGTTGTAGGTGTCCATGTGTCAGCAGGAGGATGGTCTGCTATCGCATCCTGCAAGGGGTATTGCACTGGGGTGACACATTGGCTGTGCCATATCCTAGGTACAGGTGAACACATATCACAGGTGTGTATAACAGTTACTGCATGTGCCACATGTCTGATAGGTCCGGAGGTGGTGTATACAGGTGAGTGCATGCTGGCTGCTGTTAGCAGATCTTCTACAGTGGACAATGGTAAGTGTACTGGGTGGTACACACCACATGTCTGTGTATAACACACACAGAGATGTTGGTGTTGATAAAATACACAGAGAATACTGTACTCATGGATGTATGTACCTGTGCAAGGAACACATTGTAGTGCATGTAATTCCACCATGACAGAATAGGCACTACAACACACTGGGAAATAAGCAGTCTGCTAGTTTAATGTCATTGATGATGGTACTGGCAGGGTATATATCCCCTTACCCAATGAAGTGCAATCCTCAGCTCGGTAAACATATGTGTGCTGGTGTGGGTGGCACATCCCTACCCTTTGGAGAGTGAGAAGTGCTGTAGAACCGCAGATAGTGTGATAGACAACTACCTAACCTGTTAACATGAACTGTACAGTATTATGGCCAGCTAAGCAGGGGTGATACACTCAACAGTAACTGCAATGATGGTGGCTGTGTCCACAACAGCCACATCCAGCTATATATACCAACCCCAATATCACTTCACACCTATACATTGGGGAAGAGGGCATTTACACATCTAACACTAGTTGTGATAGTATGTATTTCCACAGGATGATACCTGTAAAATGTTAGCATATGCCAGGCAGTTGTTGGACAGATGACCCCCTGGAACATGTATATTCTGCAAACTGAAGTAGATTCCTTCACATACACACACACTCCTACTTAGCAACACTGGGACTAGACCACTACCTACGTATGCAGTGCTACTGATGTGTATGGCTTTAATTGCACACACCACACAGCTTTTAGGAAGAGGTGTGTTCCAGGTCACATGTTACATGAAGAACATCCCCAGGCATGTACAGTATGGTAATGGGGGACATACTGGTTGTTTTAGGACAACACATAGTGTGACATACCATCATATACACATTGACAAACACAACAGTCAGACACACATTTGAGAGATCTGGGACTGTCAGTGCTAACTACCTTGTCAGTGTGTCCAATGTGTTACAGGTATGTTGCACACAGCACATGCATAACTGGGCTGGATAGTGTTATCAGTTACATGCATGGATGATGGTGACAGTGGAACATGGGACATGTACCGGGGGTACCATGGTGTAAAGACAGTATATCCAGCACCCACACCCCACTGTGGATATTGTACACACTGAAACCCATGATAACATTCTGACATACCCACCATCACACATTGACCAGGACTGCAATACAACCCCTTGTCCATCCCAAGAGTGCTACTACAGGGATATGCACCTAATGCAAATGCCACAGGCATAGTAGGGTGATGCATTGTTATGCCTCTCCTACGGTCAGAAACATCACTACCCCTAATACTGTGTGGCAATGCATATTGTAATAGGAGAATGTATCCTCAGAATGCTGTACCCTACATGTATACAGACATGCACACATAAACACCCTTGCCAGAACTCAGTGGGTATCCCATGCCTATCAACCCATTTGTACAACAGTGTTGTTCTGGAACTGCAAGGCTCAGGTAGGCCCTAGGGAGAAGAGCATAACAAGGTACATGTAATGTCCGCTACAGCAACAGCCACATCTAACTATAGCAATGGGGGGTGCGGTGGGTGTGAAGGGCCTCAGGTTATTCCCAACGACAGGTCTACAAACACACAGACACTGATATTCTCAGTAATGCACACATACACATTTGTCAGTACTGGGGTGCATCGGTGCAGGTGTTCATAGGTGTGTACCAGGCTACTGTCCATGGAGAGATGGGAAGTGTAGGGGATGTGTGTACAGTGTATCATGCCACCTGCCATGTGCCAGCAAGCCATCTATCAACAGATACCACTGGGTTGATCCTCAGGGTGAGAGTGACATGCGTCAGCCAATCATCTGGGTGCCTCTTGCAGACGGCCAGTGAGGTGCTCTAGTTGACATGTATGTAACATGCATTACATAACATGATCAGTGTCTGTCTTGTAGACCTGTACCCAAGCATGTTCTGTTGACTGTGCTAGTGTAGTTGAGGTATCTATGGAATGTGGTGCATACAGGGTGTGGATTCCTATCTGTGGCATTCATAATACAGCTGGGCAGACATGTCAGTGTCAGTCAAGCATAGATTGCCTGTAACTATCCAAGATGGATACCTGATATCTGCACATCTGTACAGAGGGCAGACAGACATCAGCTAGCCAAACAGCTATGCATTAGGATGATTGTGTTGAGAGATAGACATCTGGCACTGATAGGTATGCCATTACTACATGATGGCAGCCCTCACTGACATGTGCTATACACACAGTAGTCTACAGTTATTTTCCATGTCAGATCATTATCCAGTAGGAAATATTTAATGAGACACAGCTCACACACCAGGAACATGACAGTGAGGACTCAGAGTCCATCTTTGCATGCAGGGGTATTTGTTTCCAGTACTACAATTTGCAATCTACTCTTACTTGGGAAAGCACTGTCAACAGTAGTAACATAATGATACACTACATGCCAGTGTGACTGCATATAAGCTGGGATACTACCCATGTATGTAACACATTCAAATGGAAAAGAGTGTTGTACAAGCCATATATATCCAAGTGTCCCAGACAGCAGACTCACACCCCTTTCTTCTGTAATGACAGCACATAGATGCATGTTATGTACATGGCATTAACTAGACTTATTAAAGATGTCATTACCCTGCAATGTTATCAGATCAGATTGTGAGCATTGGTTACTAAGGCTGAGCCATGCTTATCAGGTTCCACATTGCTGCAGTATTACAGCTAAGCACACTTGTGCACTGGTAAGCGAACCCTATACATTGTGTAAGCACCTGTACATTAAATTGTACGTTAGTAGCACTTAGCTTCGCACAAACATGTTTAAAGCTACCCAAAACTGCCTTAACCACTCCGTAAGCAAAAGCCCTTGTTCTGCCCAGCAACAAAATAAGCAGCCCTTACAGGTCTTGAAACCAGGAACCTATACACTATAGTCACAGTAGTTAACCACTAAGCCATGACAACTGTGAAGACAGTTGTTTTTTCCAATATATCTATCAGTACACAAATGCTGTGACTTCTACAATTGTGTAGTACTTGTTAGTGATATTACTGTTGAATCACGTATGTTGTTATATCTAAATATGCACTTATCAGATAAATATGGTGTGATACATCTGGGAAGGTATACACAATAGTACTGTTTACACATAACAAGGATGTGGATATATATATCTATATCTATATCTATATATATATATATATATATATATATATATATATATATATCTGAAACACACAATCCCAGTGCGGAAGGAACTGCCAAAAATTATATAACAGCCAAGAAATATATGAACCAAGGTAGATGCGTGGCTTCAAAGAACCAGTCAGCGTGTATTCCAAAAAGGTAAAAGTTAATAACGTGAGCGCTTTCGCGGTCCTGCCGCTTCTTCAGACGTGAATAAAAAACACATTAATGATGGTGCTTACATATAGTGAAATTCAAAAAACATCACTTCCTGAACAAAGAACATCACTTCCTGAACAAAGACATCATTTCCTTAGCCCAAAACTACAAATAATAATTCTGTAGTCCATCAAACAATCATCAAACAATCATCAATAATTGGAACATTTTGATGATCGATAATGATGTCCAGCAACTAGTTGGTAATTGCCCACGATATACCTATACGAACACCAAAAATCTTAAACAACTTCTCTGTTTTCCTTCTTTATGTATGTCCTCTGATTTAAGCAAGAGTTTTAACTTTCATCATACCAACAAATGTGGTCATTGTCCCCAGTGTAGATACATAGACACTTCCAGATTTTTTCGTTCCCCTAATGACGGCAGGCTTTGGGAAATTAAGTGTACTTCTGATTGTAATACACGTAACATAGTGTATGTTGCCTGCTGTCAATCATGCTTTAGATTCTATGTGGGCAAATCTAACAGGTCCTTGAGGGAGAGGATTCGTGATCATATGTATTGCTTTACCAGAGGTGACAATTGTAGTGCAATATCTAAGCATATGCTCTCCTATGAGCATCATACCTTTCTATTTCAAGTAATACATGTTCAGCCAAGTTGTTTAAGAGGTGGCGATATTGTTAATAGCACTGAAGCAGCAGAAACCCGGTGGATTTTGCGGTTAGCGGCTCATTGGGGTAGGGGACTTAATGAGTCCGTACCCCTTAAGCCATCCCTTAAAGGCAGATCTATCAGATGAATTTAGATTCAATGTTTTATATTTGACTGTCATTGTATTTCAATGTAGCTATGCTCTTCATACTTAGCACTTCATGGTAGTTGTAGTTTTTTATATTTTTGTATTTTGTAGTTTTGGGCTAAGGAAATGATGTCTTTGTTCAGGAAGTGATGTTCTTTGTTCAGGAAAAGATTTTTTTTAAATTTAACTATATGTAAGCACCATCATTAATGTGTTTTTTATTCACGTCTGAAGAAGCGGCAGGACCGCGAAAGCGCTCACGTTATTAAACTTTTACCTTTTTGGAATACACGCTGACTGGTTCTTTGAAGCCACGCATCTACCTTGGTTCATATATTTCTTGGCTGTTATATAATTTTTGGCAGTTCCTTCCACACTGGGATTGTGTGTTTCATTTTTATCCTGGGACTTGGTTGAAGTTTTTTCATAAATATATATCTATATACACATATATCTATCTATCTATATATATATATATATATATATATATATATATATATATATATATATATATATATATATATATATATACATATGTAGATATATATGTACATGCACATACACATATATATTCATATATATATATATATATATATATATATATATATATATATATGTATGTATTTACATACATCTATATATTGCATTTGTATATTGCACTTCTGTGGATCCCTAGTGATATCTACATTGCTTACTGTACTTATTTCCTTGTTTCACTTGAAAGAAAGTTACTGTTTATCATTTTTGCATTTAAGTTACCTGTAACACATTGCATTTAAGTTAACTGGCACTTGCTCACTAAGTCAGCACTAAAAAATTAAAAGCACTACACCCTCACAAACTCCCCTTGAGTACCTTGTTCCCCATTGGCCCTTTTTTTCAATTATAAAGGAATTCCCATTACTATTCTAGCATGCCCAAAGGTCAGTTGTCAATCTCCACTCCGGTCCAGCTGGTGAATCTGGGAATCTTGAGGCAATGTTACAACTGCCTCATGTACACAGACAACCCTCTCCTTCTCCCAACAAATTCCAACACATGTGAGAGATGCAACCATATAGCCAAACTGGAGGCTAAGCTCTCTCAACTCAGTACTGGCGTAACCAGGCAGGAGGAGAACAGAAACCACACTCACTAGAATTCCTGTCTCACATAGACCTACCACGACAGCAAACCAAACACATAAACACACAAAAACATAGTCAGAGGCTCTAAATAAAAATCTGCCTAAGCAGCAGAGACCTCCAAAGCAGACACCCAAGCAACCGCTACCCCAAAACAAAACACGTGCAACACATAGCTCACAAAGCCAGTGTGCCAAACAGTCACAGCCCTTAAGGATAAACAACACACCTGATACACTTGTAATAGGTGACTCTATCGTCAGGCACACTGACGTCCCGCTCACCAGGCTGAACAAGGAGAAGGTCACGGTGAGCTGCCTGTCAGGCGCTAGGATCCGCCACATAACACAAGCACTCAGGTGACTCCAAGGCAAGTACAAATATGACTCAGACATTGTCCATGCTGGTGTGAATGACCTGAGAAGTACCTACCCTGGACTACATGAAAAGAGACATAGAGGAGCTCTCTGAGCATGTAGCCCAGGCCGGTATGACCCTAACCTTAAGTAGCATCTTACCCTCACCAAGAATGATGCCACAATATGAAGACAAGATGATCAATTTCAACAATTGGCTTAAGTATTGGTATCATTCAAAGGGGATCCAATGCCTGTCAGCCTGGGATAACATGCTCGACAAGCCACGATGCTTCGCTACGGATGACTTGCACCTGTCACCCCTGGGCTTTTGGATATTGGCAAAGGCTCTTGCTACCCCCATAGTGCCTTTTTTAGGCAAGGCTCAAAAGACAAACCCACCACCATAGGTATCACAAGGGATAAGAAGCAAAGAGTAAAGCTACTAAACACCAGAAGTCTAAACCTCAAGATGCACGCACTTGAAACTCTCCTTAGCATGGAGAACATCGATATCTGTGCAGTAATAGAAACCTGGTTCAAGGCTCCCGAGAGCACACCAGCACTACCAGATTATACCTCATACCATGCTCTTCGGCCCCAAATCTTGGACCGAACCACAAAAGGAGGGGGAGTATCAATATTCGTCAAAGATACCCACACCTCCAGGTTGGTGGCACAGCACGAAGCATCAGAGACTATCCATGTGGAACTAACAGTGGGTAAAACTGCCTTCCAGTTTATAGCCTGCTACAGACCACCCTTCCAAATCCCGGAATGCTACTCGGCCTTCCTGAGAACACTGGAAAATATGAAGGTCTCTCCAAACACTATTATATTGGGCGACTTCAACTACCCAAACATAGACTGGGAGCATTACTCTAGCTCCAACACCCTAGCCCAAAGGTTCCCAGAATTTATAAACTCAAATGCTATGGAACAACTTTTTACCACTCCCACAAGAGGGGAAAACATACTGGACCTGATCATCACCAACATGGGGACTCTATGCTCCAGACCAGAAGTGTATCCCTCACTGGTAAGATCAGACCATAAACTAATCTCACTGGATATTCATATCCCGACCCCACCCCCTGCCCAGAAAACCACAGTGAAAAACTTCTCTAAAGCAAATTTCACACTCCTCAAAACCGAGGTGGAATCCTTCAAAGCCCCCAGGCCTGTGGAAAATACGGCCCAGACCGCAGAATCCTTTATAAACGCATTCTATGAACACCTTCAGGAACACATGGATCATGCAATCCCAAATAAAACCAAGACCCAATCCTCCATAAGGCAGACATCTTGTCTGGTGGACCCCAGCCATAAACAAACTATACAATAGAAGGAGGAAGCTAGTACATGATAAAGCAAAATCCCAAAAAGGGAAGGCATCTCTGATCAATATTAGCAAAAAACTACGGGCACTCATAAAATCGTCTAAGGCCAGCTTCGAGAGAAAAATTGCACAGGACACTAAGGATAATCACAAGGCTTTCTTTAGTTATGTTAGGAACCTGGGTGGGAATTCCGAGATATGCTCAGAATTAGGCCAAAATGACAAAATATACACCGAACCCACAGACATTGCCAACATCCTAGCTGACAGGTTCAACACAACACCCCCCCCCACCAAAAGGGCAAATATCTATCCCAGCAGAGTGCTGCCCCTCTGACATCTCAGATGCTCAGGTATGAGCCGCCCTCTCCAAAGCAAAAAACACAGCATCAATGGGACCAGACGGTGTTCCGGGCTGCGTCCTACATGAACTCCAAGAAGAGCTAAACCCAAACATAAAACTACTGTTCAATCTCAGCCTTACTACAGGATATGTACCCAAAGAGTGGCATACAGCAACAGTGGTCCCTCTCCACAAAGGTGGTGCCTCAACAGATCCTGGAAACTATCGCCCCATAAGCCTGACTAGCTTGGTCTGCAAAGCTATGGAAAGGATCATCATGGACCTTGTAAATAAAGATATTGGGGACCTACAGACACTGGATCCAACCCAGTTCGGCTTTGTTAAGGGCAGATCCTGCCTCTTAAACCTGCTCGATTTCTTTGAAACAGTCACCAGGGCCATTGACGAGGGGAAGGTGGTCCACGCAGCCTACCTGGACCTCACAAAAGCCTTCGATACAATACCCCACACGGGCATTATAGATAAGCTCACCAGCTTAAATATAAACCCCTATGTTACTAGATGGGTTGCAAACTGGCTCAAGGACAGAACCCACATGGTTAGAATTGCTGGAGCCATGTCAGACTCCAAACCACTTACAAGCGGCATCCTGCAAGGCTCAGTCCTGGGACCTCTCTTGTTCGGTATATATTTCTCGGAGGTACAGGCCAACACGGAAGGACTGTGGCTGAACAAGTTCGCAGATGACTGCAAACTGGGTGCCATAATCGACTCTCAAGCCGACACAGGCATCCTCCAAAAAGGCCTCGTAGAAACAGACAACTGGTGCCAAAGCCATGGACTCAAGCTAAACACCAAAAAGTGTGAAGTCATCCCTTTTGGCAAAAACAAAGTGCCCACAAATTACCACATAGGTGGTAATCCATTAAGTACAGAAGAAGTAATTAGGGACCTGGGGACCCAAGTTGATAGCAATCTCTCATTTGACAACCACGTGGCCAAGGTGGTTAGAAGAACATTTTATATAGCCCACCTAATCATGAAGGGATTCACATCTAGATCAGGGGAGGTCATCGTGCCTCTTTACTCATCCCTCATCAGGCCCATAATTGAGTACAATGCCCCTTTTGGGATGTACCTTACCAGACACCTGCAGCAACTGGAAAGACCCCAAAAGTACCACACCAAGAGGATCAAAGGGCTCAAACAGATGCCATATACTGCCCGGTTAAAGAAAATCCAGCTCTACTCAGTGGCATGCTGCCTGCTCAGAGGCGATCTGTGCCTGACGTATAAAGCCATGTCCAACCCGGAATTAATGGACATGCTGCACCTCAGAAAATCCAAATCCCATCGAGCTATGCACTCAAGAGACTTGAACCTCAGCACTGAAATAAATAGGACATGCTGGAGGGACAGATTCATAACCAAGAGGCTCCCTTCACTCTGGAATAAAATCCCAGTCCAGGTTAGGCAGAGTCCCTCATTGACTCTCTTCAAGAGGAATCTTGATGAGTGGATTAGAGATCGTAAGTTTACCCCGGGTATCACTTCTGTGTCACTGTTAGACAGAGGCACAGTATACTAACCTCGAAAAAGTGCATAGCAAAATTAATTTAAAATGGGTGGTCTCTCTGTATGTGTGTGTACATATATATATATATATATATATATATATATATATATATATATATATATAAATATATAGATATATATATATATAGATATATATATATATATAGATATATATATATATATATATATATATATATATATATATATATGTGTGTGTGTGTGTATACATATAGATATATATACATACATATATGTGTGTATGTATATGTGTATATATATATATATATATATATATATATATATATATATATATATATATATATATATATATATATATATATATACATATATATATATAGATATAGATATATATATAGATATAGATATATACATATATGTTTAACATATGTCCAGAACATGGAGTGGAGTCATACCACAGCACCAATGGTCTGAACCTCTTAATGCAAAGGGATGTCATGTAAATATTGGAGATATAAATGTAGACTATTGTAGCTGTAGCAGGGGTTGTCTTAACAGAAATGTTGTGTGTGGGAGGTCACATCTCCAATAGACATGTATGCCATCAGTTACTGACAGACATCCTAAGGTCATCATAGTACAGTACTACAGATATCACAGTAATGGTCCTGTGGAATACAGCAGAGATGTGACCAATAAATGTGGACAGTCAGACACACTCTCAACAGTCAAAACGTATACACAGAACCCCTTAGTGCAAAACTGTGGACCAGGCCTGACAATGTGGATGTTAACAGCCATGTAAATGGGTATATCATATAAATACTGGAATACATATGCCCACACAAGTTATGCATTCACAAACTTCTGTCTGTCCTGACACATAATAACCAGTGGTGCAGAGGTCACATGCCCACATACTACCCACTAGTTAGTGACATACACCTGTACAGCATCCCACTGCTTTGTCAGAAATACACAACAGGTATGGCGGCCCGGCAACATTACAGCTGACAAATATCTGGACATAACATCACACTGGGTAAGTACACTGAGCTGCTAGGCATGTCACAAAGCACTGTGCAAACTACAGGCAGACTGCCTCTACACTGGGCTACATTTCTTATGGGAGAATACACATGTACCTGCAAATACAGCAGGCTCTATAGGCATGTCACAGCACAAAGTAACAGACACTTGTGGAAGTGCATACCCACAACCGATGTGAACACCACATATGGTAAGCATGCTTAATATTACAGTATATGGACTGTCTGATAAAAAACATCCTCATATGTGCCACTCACACACCAACCTTAGATATACTTGGCCAATACACAGTGTATTCTGATGCCTGACTGTGATATGAGACATGTGTATTTGGTTCTACAAACATGTAAGCTGATAGGGTACCGTACACTGGAGCAGCATGTAGCATCAGCTAGAACAGGACCACCAACAATGTCATCTACCACAGTCTGTACACAGACCAAGGTACATATTTGCAATACACACACTGTCAACAATCACCATAAGTACACAGACCTCACTAATCTACACACTACAACAGCACAAAGGAAGGGAGGGTGGTATAATGGTTAAGATATTTTCCTTATACACACAAGGTGCAGGGTTTGATTCTCACATGGGTTAATTGTCTGGGCTTAAAATGGCCCACAAGGGTAATTAACCTAGTACTATTCTATGAACCTATGAACAAAATGTCCAGGTTTTGTCCTCAGATATAACCTCTACTATACATAACATGTCTAACAGTCTGATATCAAACTGGCTTGTTATCAGGTATGATGCCAATAAATAATGGTGTACTGAACATATGCACCTCTTACTGCATGACATATGTACAAAATTTGACAGAGTCATGGCTGGAGGCACAAACACAGGGCCAATATTGACATGTTGCTGTGATAACCTCATACGTTTACTGGTGTAACACGGTTTGTTGTGACATGTGACTTATGAGGGATATAAGTCAGTAACTCTCATGGCTGTCACTATGTACTGACAGCAATCCTCAGACTATGGTTCTGCAATTATAAAGATAGGTAATCTGTGAGTAACACAACACACATAAGATTCCAAACACTGGCCAGTCTGCAAATAGCCATACAGGTGGGAGTTTCCTCAACCACATAACAGAGTCATGACAGGAATTAAATCACGTAGACCAGCCATATCCACACAAACCCTGTTAAACCAACATTACTTCAAATGCAGAAGAGCAAGACTTACATTCTGTAGTCATGTCTGGAACATCCCCCTCCTGTTTGTTGTTACAGGTATATCCCACTACCATCTATGATGCTGTTTGCTAAACACTGACGAAGTCCTGCTCACAGTGAATGAAAAGGGCCAGCACCCACATGATGTTTCTAGTTATAGGAGTGTGTTTCCATGCAATTTGCTATGGGAATGTTACCACAGCTGTTCAACATGCAATCAACTAGTGAGGGACTGCAATTCATGCACAGGCCATCAGCTGATCATGAGCATTACTTACAAAACACAAGTTGCTGCCTAAGCAAAGCAGGTGTACTTCTCCACATCCAACAGAGAGGGAGTGAGAGAGACAGACAGAGACAAAGTAAGACAGGGAGGGGGTAGGAGAGTAAATGCTAAGCATGCTTGTATCACACACTTACCAGTATGGGGTTTCAGACCCTTGCCTGACTATGCATTTCTATTACATTTCTATGCACTTATTGCATGCATCACAGAGCTTACATGTTGGAGAGTTTTCCAAAGATATATTTGACGGTGTATGACATCAGCAACAGTGATAAAGGAGGGATGAGGTAGGTGTAGTACATGTGCCTGTCCACAAGAACAGGTGTGAAGGATGACACAGGTTCATAAATTCATAGTCTGGTACTAGGATATCAGCCCTAGGGCCTATAAAGCCTAGACATAACAATTCCCTGGATATTTCTTCCCACAATATTTACTTCCCTGGACCCATGTCTAGCAGGGTGACTGACGTGATCCCTGGGGTGAATTTCCTATCTCTCATCCAATCATCAAGGTTAATGTTGAAGAGGGCCAAGGAGGCGCTCTGCTTGACATGTATGGGCAGTCTATTCCAGAGTATGGGGAGTCTCTGGGTCAGGAACCTACCCCTCTAGCATGTTTTGTTCATTGTGATGACAAGGTTTAGATCCCTGGAGCGTGTGGCTCTGAGGGACTGGGATTTCTTTAAGTGGAGCATGTCCAGCAGCTCAGGGCTTGACATAGCGTTGTATTTTAAGCAGAGATATCCTCTGAGTAGATGATATGCCACAGAGTATAGCTGGAGTTTTTTTAGACGGTCAGCATAGGGCATCTGCTTTAAGCATGTGATTCTTTTAGTGAGGTATTTCTGCAGCCTTTCCAGCGGTTGCAGATGTCTCGTGAGGTACATACCAAATGGGGCATTGTACTCTATAATGGGTCTAATGAGAGATGAGTACAGTGAAACAATGACCTTTTTTCTGGATGAAAAGCTCTTAGTGATTAGGTGTGCCACACAGAAGAACTCCTGACTGTTGTGGTGATGTGGTTATCGAATGTGAGACCACTGTCCACCTGTGTCCCTAAGCCTCTCATCACACTTTCAGTGTTTAGTGTACTGCCACCTATGTGATAATTCATGGGTACATGGTTTTTCCCAAAGGGGATAACTATACATTTCTTGTTATTAAGCTTGAGCCCATGGCTGTGTCACCAAGCATCAGTTTCTGTAAGGCTCTTTTGTAGAATATCCACATAATTTGGGGATTAAATAATGGCTCCCAGTTTGCAGCCATTTGTTAGCCAGAGTCCCTTAGTGTTGGCCTGTACTTCAGAGAAGTAGATGCCAAATAAGAGCAGTCCCAGGACTGAACCCTGAGGTACTCCACTTGTCACTTGTCTAGAGCTGGATTTGGAGTTGGCTACTTTTACAGACTGGATTTTGTCAGTAAGCCAATTGGCAACCCATCAAGTGATGTAGGGATTTATGCCCAGCTTGGAAAGTTTATCTATGATTCCAGAGTGCGGGATGGTGTTGAAGGTCTTGGCAAGGTCCAGATAGGCTGTGTGGACCACCTTACCCTCAACCACAGCTCTTGAGACTGATTCAAAGAAGTCAATCAGGTTCAAGAGACAAGATCAGCCCTTCATGAACCCAAACTGGGTGGGGTCCAGTGTTTGAAGGATGTCAATGTCTTTGTTTATAAGTTCCATGATAATGCGTTCCATGTCCTTTCAGATCAGGCTTGTCAGAATGATGGGACGGTAATTTTTGGGATGCAAGGTGGATCCCCCTTGTGGAGTGTGATAATTGCAGCTGTGTGCCACTAGGTGGGCACAAAGCCTGAGGTGAGGCTATGATTAAGCATGACACTTAGGTGAGGTGTCAGTTCATTTTGTAGTTCATGTAGTACATAGCTCGGGATGTCATCTGGTCCCATGGATGATGTATTCTTAGCTTTGGAGAGTACCGGAATTTGGCAATCTTTTGGTATTGAGATTGGCTTTTTAGGGGGTGAGAGGTGATGAAGTTGGCACTAAATCGATCTGCCAGGATATTGGCAATATCTTTGGGATCAATATATTTAATGCCATTCTGTTGTAACTCAGAGCAGATCTGAGCATTGCCATTTAGATTCTTGACATAACTATAGAATGCCTTGTGGTTGTCCTTGGAATCTTTGGCAATTTTATTTTCATAACTAGATTTGGAGGATTTTATGAGGGATCTCAGCTTCTTACTGAGGCTAGTAAGGGAGCTTTTTGTATCCTGGGATTTTCCTCTTTTCTGCAACAGTTTCTACCTTCTGTTGTTTAGTTTGTTTATGGCAGAGAACCACCAGATTGGCTTCCTTTTTTTGGAGGAGAGCATCTTGGTTTTATTTAGGATGGCACGATACATGCATGAGTGGATGCACTCGTACAGTGCTGTAGTGTAGGATTCAGCAGTCAAACTTTCAGCTCTCATCTGCATGGGTGTCATGAAGTTTGTCACTTTTGACTTGAGTAGCATGAAGTTGGCTTTGGAGAAGTTTTTTATGGAGGTTTCCTTACTGGGGGGTGGGATGTGGATATCAAGGATGATTAGCTTATGGTCAGACCTGACCAATGAGGAGGTGACCACTGGTGTGGAGCATCTATCAGCCATGTTGGTAATGACCAGGTCTAAGGTATTGGAGCCCCTGGTGGGACAATGGATTAATTGATCCAGGGCATTGGAATTTATGAATTTCAAGAACCATTGGGAAAAGGTGCTGGTACCCGAGTAGTTTTCCCAGTTAATGGCAGGGTAGTTGAAATCACACAGTATTAAGGTGTTTGGTTGTATCTTAATATTTTCCAGTATGTTTAGAAAGGTGTAATGAGAATCTTGGGGCATGGTGGAGGATCTGTGGCAAGCTACAATTTGGACTGCAGTCTTACCTAGTGTTAGTTGCACCTGGAGAATTTTAGATGCATTGTGTTTGGCAACTAGCCTGGAGGTGTGAATATCCTTGGTTAATATGGACACTCCTCCACGTTTAATGTTTCAGTCTTGGTTTGGTTGCCGAAAAGTTTGGTAAGAGTTGTAGCCTGGTATTGCAGGAGTGCTCTCTGGAGCCTTGAACCAGGTCTCAGTTACTGCATAGATATCAATGTTCTCCATTTTTAGGAGAGCATGGACAATGACTGAGTCATATTTGTAGTTTCCTTGTAGTGACCTGAGTGCTTGTATTATGTGGCGGATCCTAGCACCCGACAGGCAGCTCACCATGACCTTCTCCTTGTTCAGCCTGGTGAGTGGGACGTCAGTGTGCCTGATGATAGAGTCACCTATTACAAGTGTATCAGGTGTGTTGTTTAGCCTTAAGGGCTGTGACTGCTCGGCACACTGGCTTTGTGAGCTATGTGTTGCACGTGTTTTGTTTTGGGGTAGCGGTTGCTTGGGTGTCTGCTTTGGAGGTCTCTGCTGCTTTGGCAGATTTTTATTTAGAGCCTCAGTATGTTTTGTGTGTTTATGTGTTTGGTTTGCTGTCGTGGTAGGTCTATGTGAGACTGGAATTGTAGTGAGTGTGGTTTCCTTCTCCTCCTGACTGGTTTCGCCAGTACTGAGTTGAGAGAGCTTAGACTCCAGTATGGCTATATGGTTGCATCCCTCACATGTGTTGGAATTTGTTGGGAGGAGGAGAGGGTTGTCTGTGAACATGAGGCAGTTGTAACATTGCCTCAAAATTCCCAGATTCACCAGCTGGACTGGAGAGGAGATTGACAACTGACCTTTGGACATGCTAGAATAGTATTGGGAATTCCTTTATAATTGAAAAAAAGGGCCAATGGGGAACGAGGTACTCAAGGGGAGTTTGTGAGGGTGTAGTGCTTTTAATATTTTAGTGCTGACTTATACTTATACATATATATATATATATATATATATATATATATATATATATATATAGATAGATATATAGATATATATCTATATATATATATTTATATATACAAACTATTAAAACACCAACTAACAGCACAATAAACACGGTCAGGATCAATCAATAAATCCAATGCACTGTTCAAACTTTGACTTTACAAGCAGCTACACAGTTCTTGGTATATACGCTCAAACTGCAAACAGCTGACGATAAGCGATGAACAGCAAAGGCGTACTATCACACTTTTAACTTTCTGGAGCACAGCTTACTAGCTCCGTAACTCCATATCACTCAGGCATGCCATACGCAATATATTTTCCATTGAAGCATATACTTGTGCCAAGCACTAAATAGTACTAAATAATCCATATATTTATTAAAATAACAATAAAGCAATAAAAAGGAGAACATAGGATAAGCGCTTTCGGGTCACC
>NC_056729.1:984798683-984893683 GCF_019279795.1 Protopterus annectens
ATAATGGAAGCAGCTGTTGAGGTACTGACAGCATGCATTCTTCATGAGTATGGACCTTTCAGCAAGTACAGCTCCCCAATGTCACACCAAGAAATGGTCTGCTGGCCAAGAAGGTTGGCCATCAAATGTGCCCACTTACCTGCAACAGAGGCAGCTGTGGCTTGCACAAATCTTACATGCCATGGCATGGACCCTATACCCAACAAGTAGCACCCAGGAGTTGGACATGTAGCCATACCTCACCAATGCATATACCATGGCAAACAGTTTTGAGAGTCATGTATGTGGTGAAAATGTATGGGCCAGGAATATATGTAGAAAATAAACAGATGGCCATTCAAGACAGATGATGTCACATGTTGCAAACTGGTCATGCAGGCTGCCTAGTAACATGCCACAAAACTGAGGGAGTTGCAGGAATGTCTAGCAAGTAATAGCTGTGCAGTAC
Organism: Protopterus annectens; assembly: GCF_019279795.1. Taxonomy (NCBI): domain Eukaryota; kingdom Metazoa; phylum Chordata; order Ceratodontiformes; family Protopteridae; genus Protopterus; species Protopterus annectens. The sequence continues at coordinate 984,799,132 of NC_056729.1, forward strand.
CCATGTCAGCAATTGCCTGTACTCTGCATAAGTGTGGCCCATAGGCTAGGGTAATCAGATGGGACAGTTGTACCACAGGAAACATCAGCCAGGCCTCTCTACAGGTAGCATATGCATAACAGAAAAGGTCCCCAAATGCCATTCATTGCAATGTGTACTGGTGTACCAATACCACATTGGAAACTTACAGACAGTATCAATTAAGATACATGTGCTGCACACCCAACACCTCAACCCACCTCAGGCCCACCATCCCCATCTCTACCTTGCCGGTGCCAGTGTACACCTGTATGTTTGCCATTCATTAGCTGGAGCTAGACTGGTACACATGGTGTTCAGTGCTTGGGACACTGCAAAATGACACACATGTATAGCCCATAGTTGTCAAGCATCTGCAAAAAAGTTGAGGGTTGGGAGGGGGTGTCATCAAGACACAACAGTGCACTGACTAAGAGAAACAAAGAATGCTATGAATGGCTGTATCTGCAAACAGTCAAGGTCAGGAACAGTGGCAGACATAACCCTGACTCCACAGCAATAGTGAGGGTAGTGTGTGACCTACAAGGGATGTGCCGAGTTGACTTTGCAATCATGCAGAGTTGGGGGACATTTGTAGGGCAGACTGACCAAATACTGGCAAATGCAGATGGCCTATGCTAGTATACCCCTGCAAGGAATAGTGACTGCTGTAGTACACATAACAGTAGGTGCAACAAATCATCATGATAAGGGCGTGCACACATATGCACCCACAAAGTGTATGCATCTCAGTCAGCATCTGCACAACTAACACATTTGTTTGACACTGCATTTGATTGTACAGGACATATCATGTCACATATCAGGTTCGTGTAATGTTAACATATGCAGTAATGTGGTCCATTGGCATATCAAGGAAAAGGGGGGGTCATATCAATAAGGGTGTGTACACTCCTCATAGCCACTGTAAGGTCTGAAGGTTGTCAGTGTAATTGTATCATACTGGCCATACATGCACGACTGGTGATGAGATCTGTAAATCAGACATCAGGCATTCACAAATGACATCTGTCTACATATCATCCCAGGTATGTGTTGGACAGACACATAGGGCCTGTGAGCAGCAGAGCAAATATAACTGACACAGTAATACACATTCAGTATATGGTGTGTACACCTGTGAGGTATGGTGCACATTGTATGCCAGGGTGCTGAACAGGTGCACAGCAATACTGCGTACATAGGTGCAGCATGTTCCAGGGGAAGGGGCATCACCTACTAACACAGCCCATGCATCACAGAGATGTATAATGTTATTAGCAGGGATTGACTATAGCTGAACTGCATGATGCTGAGTGCCATATCTCATGCATGTTGACAGATGGGTAATGGGAGGTCTGTGTGTAATATCTTTGTGCAACCTCACCTGTAAGTGTGTGTATATGTGTGTGTGTGTGTGTGTGTGTGTGTGTGTGTGTGTGTGTGTGTGTGTGTGTGTGTGTGTGTGTGTGTGTGTGTGTGTGTGTGTGTGGGAGTGGGGGAGTTATTTTGTCTGTAAGTGCAATCTAGTGGAGTGGAAGGGAGTTGATGGATGTAGGATGTGTGTATGTGCATGTGTATATATGCGTGTGTGTCCATGTATGCACATGTGTGAGTGTGGGGTTGTTCATACCTCTCGACTTCCCTTTGAAATCATACAGTACATGGACATGGACAGACACATGGGACACCAGGAATACTTGTCTGACATTTAATCTCAGGACAGCTGATAGTATAATAAGGTCTGTAGCATTGAATATGCATTGGAGAGAAACTAGACACCAGGGATATTGTTTAATTGCAATCAGCAGAAAGGTGAAACAACACCCATGTATGCAGCACTACAGATGCATTGGGGAATTACTAGACAACACCAAAGAGTGTTTCCAAATATTACTGTAGTCCACATAAAAAATTAATAGAGCAACAGATCTTAAATCTACTGAATAGTTACATATGATGCTCCAGTGCGTGACATTATTGAGTGACTGTAGTAGCCCCTAATATATAGGGGCCATGCTCAAGATGTCGGTACAAACCCAGGGTGAACACTGGTTGACATCAGGAAGTCTTTGAAAATCCGACTCCAATCAAGTCAAAGAGGTAATGGAGTAACAGGTCATGTTTTGTGATCACTTATCTAGGCAATTAGAAGAATGATACATTAATGATTGGTATTAATGACTGTAATTTTCCAAGACTGATGCAGGATGGGAAACTTAAGAGAATAAACTAGGGACAGTCTGTAAACTCAGGGACTGGTAAGTATTATGGTGGAATGTCAGGGTGTGTGTGTGTGTGTGTGTGTGTGTGTGTGTGTGTGTGTGTGTGTGTGTGTGTGTGTGTGTGTGTGTGTGTGTGTGTGTGTGTGTGTGTGTGTGTGTGTGTGTGTGTGTCTGTGTGTGTGTGTGTGTTTGTGTGTGTGTGTGTGTACTGTTAAGCAATGACGTACAGGTCTTAAAGTGCATTTCTTGTTTTCTGCTCACATGTGGCGAGGTGGGTCAGGGTCCTTCCTGTAGGAAATCTGATGTTAGTGTCCATAAAGACACAGAAAATGATGATAGGTGTGTTGAGCCACAGGCAGGGTTGTCAGAGGCCGAAGCTGCACCATCGTTTGACATCCTGCCGTTATCCTACCCATCCCCACAGACAGTCACAGTGCCTATACATACCCCATCACCAGTGGCCATAGCAGAGGGACAGTTGGTGGTTGGTGGCATGGAACAAGACAGTGTGGTATTTATGGCATGTATGTCTGGACACAACAGCCATAGCCAGATATCGAACAGGGTACAACATAGGCAGATGTACAGAGGTGCTCGTTGGAGGGCTGCTGGTCATTGTGCCCCTGGCAGAAGTGCCACATTTGGTACCACCAGACACATGTTTCAGGCTGTCATGGAGGCGTAGGCATGTATGGAACGGTACACCAGACAGCCTCTGAGGCTGCAGAGGGCTGCCCTTTCAGCTGTTACTAACAACATCTGTGATCTTGCAGGTGCCCTCCGTTATTATACAGAGGTCATGGATAGATGGTGGGGTGAGATGGTGGGGACTCCTCGACAATGGATTGTCCATGCTCAAGCATGTGGTGGGAGTGGTGTGATGGCCCCGTGGAGGTAAGCCAGCAACACCAACAGCTGGAGGATGATGTGTGCACTGTACTGATGTACTGTACAGCACTGCAAGGGGCTCTGTCCACACCACACTAGGCCATGTGCACATGGCCCTGGCCCGGCCCAGGAGGGACTTGGTTCCAGCAGACATATGTCATCATCAGGGGAGAGTACCATATTGTGGCTTATACCCGGACATACCCGTGGAACCCCTGGCAGGCACAGGTCTGGTGTCCATGGCCGGAGGTGGTGAACTGCACACCCTGCCAGGTATGGTATGCAGCTGTTCAACAAACACCTGTATAGTGCAGCCACATGGCAGAAATGTGTTCATGCATACTCACACACAATACAAACACAGCTAGGGCAACCCCATACCTACACACATCACATCACCATGGCCATATCAATAATTAAAACCCCTCACTCACACACATGGTGTCAAATGTATGGCTCAGCCTAGGTCTCTGGCAAACCAACAACACACCCTGAGCATATGACGATACCTGTGCCACATCCCTGTCATCCATAACATTGATGCAGGGACAGGCTAATATTGTTCTGATGCACACGGTGACTGTACTACGGTTTACCAATCTACTGCTGTGTAACATGTTGTCAGCAGTAAAGTTTAATGCTCACATGTCAGGAAGTGTAGCTGTCCAGCCATGATGCATTATAGCTGTTATTAACACTGAGTGATTGTGGTCTCCATAATGTAATCTCTTTGTGTTGTAGGTGTCCATGTGTCAGCAGGAGGATGGTCTGCTATCGCATCCTGCAAGGGGTATTGCACTGAGGTGACACCTTGGCTGTGCCATATCCTAGGTACAGGTGAACACATATCACAGGTCTGTATAACAGTTACTGCATGTGCCACATGGCTGATAGGTCTGGAGGTGGTGTATACAGGTGAGTGCATGGTGGCTGCTGTTAGCAGATCTTCTACAGTGGACAATGGTAAGTGTACTGGGTGGTACACACCACATGTTTGTGTATAACACACACAAAGATGTTGGTGTTGATAAAATACACAGAGAATACTGTACTCATGGATGTATGTACCTGTGCAAGGAACAAATTGTAGCGCATGTAATTCCACCATGACAGAATAGGCACTACAACACACTGGGAAATAAGCAGTCTGCTAGTTTAATGTCATTGATGATGGTACTGACAGGGTATATATCCCCTTCCAAAATGAAGTCCAATCCTCAACTCGGTAAACATATGTGTGCTGGTGTGGGTGGCACATCCCTACCCTTTGGAGAGTGAGAAGTGCTGTAGAACCGCAGATAGTGTGATAGACAACTACCTAACCTGTTAACATGAACTGTACAGTATTATGTGATACACTCAACAGTAACTGCAATGATGGTGGCTGTGTCCACAACAGCCACATCCAGCTATATATACCAACCCCAATATCACTGCACACCTATACAGTGGGGAAGAGGGCATTTACACATCTAACACTAGTTGTGATAGTATGTATTTCCACAGGATGATACCTGTGAAATGTTAGCATATGCCAGGCAGTTGTTGGACAGATGACCCCCTGGGACATGTATATTCTGCAAACTGAAGTAGATTCCTTCACATACACACACACTCCTACTTAGCAACACTGGGACTAGACCCCTACCTAGGTATGCAGTGCTACTGATGTGTGTGGCTTTAATTGCACACACCACACAGCTTTTAGGAAGAGGTGTGTTCCAGGTCACATGTTACATGAAGAACATCCCCAGGCATGTACAGTATGGTAATGGGGGACATACTGGTTGTTTTAGGACAACACATAGTGTGACATACCATCATATACACATTGACAAACACAACAGTCAGACACACATTTGAGAGACCTCAGACTGTCAGTGCTAACTACCTTGTCAGTGTGTCCAATGTGTTACAGGTATGTTGCACACAGCACATGCATAACTGGGCTGGATAGTGTTATCAGTTACATGTATGGATGATGGTGACAGTGGAACATGGGACATGTACCGGGGGTACCATGGTGTAAAGACAGTATATCCAGCACCCACACCCCACTGTGGATATTGTACACACTGAAACCCATGATAACATTCTGACATACCCACCATCACACATTGACCAGGACTGCAATACAACCCCTTGTCCATCCCAAGAGTGCTACTACAGGGATTAGGTTCATAGGTTCGTACTAGGCAATCTGCCCTAGGGCATTTATAAGCCTAGCCAGAGTTTATGTGGCTTACACCACCCCTTAGGATGAGAATACAATGCCTTTTTAGGGTTTAGTTTACTATGCCTCTGTCTAGTAGTGACAAATAGATGACCCCCAGGGTAAACCTACGATCTCCCATCCACTCGTCGAGATTTCTCTTGAATAGAGTCAGTGAGGGGCTCTGCCTAACATGGACTGGGATTCTGTTCCAGAGTGTAGGGAGCCTCTGGGTTATGAATCTGTCCCTCCAGCACGTTCTATTTATTTCTGTGTTGAGGTTTAAGTCACTTGTTCTCGTGGCTCTGATGGATTTGGATTTTTTGAGGTGGAGCATGTCCATTAATTCAGGATTGGACATGGCCTTGTACGTCAGGCACAGATCACCTCTGAGTATGTGGTATGCGACTGAATAGAGCTGGAGTTTTTTCAGTCGGGCAGCATATGACATATGTTTAAGACCCTTTATCCTCTTGGTAAGGAACTTTTGGGGTCTTTCCAACTGCTGCAGGTCGGGTGAGATACATCCCAGATGGGGCATTGTACTCAAGTCATTGGCCTGATAAGAGAAGAGTACAGGGGCACAATGACCTCTCTTGATCTAGATGTGAAACCCTTCATGATAAGGTGGGCAATATAGAAGGTCTTCCTAACCACTTTGGCAATGTGAGTGTCAAATGAGAGGTTACTGTCAACCTGGGTCCCTAGGTCCCTGATTACCTCTTCCGTACTTAATGGTTTACCGCCTAGGTGGTAATTTGTTGGTACCTTGTTTTTCCCAAAGGGTATGACTATACATTTTTTGGCGTTTAGCTTAAGGCCATGGCTCTGGCACCAATTATCCGTTTCTATGAGGTCTCTCTGAAAGATGTTTGTGTCCGCTGGAGTATCAATTATGGCGCTCAGTTTGCAGTCATCTGCGAACTTTGTCAGCCACAATCCTCCTATGTTTGCATGTACCTTGGAAAAATAAATGCCGAACAAGAGGGGTCCCAGGACTGAGCCCTGTGGGACACCGCTTGTGACTGGCTTAGAGTCTGACATAGCTCCAGCAACTCTGACCCTGTGGGTTCTGTCCTTGAGCCAGTTTGCAACCCATCTTGTGACATATGGGTTTACATTTAAGCTGGTGAGTTTGTCTATGATGCCCGAGTGGGGTATTGTGTCAAAGGATTTTGCAAGGTCAAGGTAGGCTGTGTGAACTGCCTTACCCTCATCAATGGCCTTAGTGACTGTTTCAAAAAAGTCGACCAAGTTCAGAAGGCAGGATCTGCCCTTGACAAAGCCAAATTGGGTAGGATCCAATGTCTGTAGGTCCCCAATGTCTTTGTTTATGAGTTCCATAATGATCCTCTCCATAGCATATGCACCTAATGCAAATGCCACAGGCATAGTAGGGTGATGCATTGTTATGCTTCTGCTACGGTCAGAAACATCACTATCCCTAATACTGTGTGGCAATGCATATTGTAATAGGAGAATGTATCCTCAGAATTCTGTACCCTACATGTATACAGACATGCACACATACACACGCTTGCCAGAACTCAGTGGGTATCCCATGCCTATCAACCCATTTGTACAACAGTGTTGTTCTGGTACTGCAAGGCTCAGGTAGGCCCTAGGGAGAAGAGCATAACAAGGTACATGTAATGTCCGCTACAGCAACAGCCACATCTAACTATAGCAACGGGGGGTGCGGTGGGTGTGAAGGGCCTCAGGTTATTCCCAACTACAGGTCTACAAACACACAGACACTGATATTCTCAGTAATGCACACATACACATTTGTCAGTACTGGGGTGCATCGTTGCAGGTGTTCATAGGTGTGTACCAGGCTACTGTCCATGGAGAGATGGGAAGTGTAGGGGATGTGTGTACAGTGTATCATGCCACCTGCCATGTGCCAGCAAGCCATCTATCAACAGTTACCACTGGGGTGATCCTCAGGGTGAGAGTGACATGGGTCAGCCAATCATCTGGGTGCCTCTTGCAGACGGCCAGTGAGGTGCTCTAGTTGACATGTATGCAACATGCATTACATAACATGGTCAGTGTCTGTCTTGGAGACCTGTACCCAAGCATGTTCTGTTGACTGTGCTAGTGTAGTTGAGGTATCTATGGAATGTGGTGCATACAGGGTGTGGATTCCTATCTGGGGCATTCATAACACAGCTGGGCAGACATGTCAGTGTCAGTCAAGCATAGATTGCCTGTAACTATCCAAGATGGATACCTGATATCTGCACATCTGTACAGAGGGCAGACAGACATCAGCTAGCCAAACAGCTATGCATTAGGATGATTGTGTTGAGAGATAGACATCTGGCACTGATAGGTATGCCATTACTACATGACGGCAGCCCTCACTGACATGTGCTATACACACAGTAGTCTACAGTTATTTTCCATGTCAGATCATTATCCAGTAGGAAATATTTAATGAGTCACAGCTCACACACCAGGAACATGACAGTGAGGACTCAGAGTCCATCTTTGCATGCAGGGGTATTTGTTTCCAGTACTACAATTTGCAATCTACTCTTACTTGGGAAAGCACTGTCAACAGTAGTAACATAATGATACACTACATGCCAGTGTGACTGCATATAAGCTGGGATACTACCCATGTATGTAACACATTCAAATGGAAAAGAGTGTTGTACAAGCCATATATATTCAAGTGTCCCAGACAGTAGACTCACACCCCTTTCTTCTATAATGATAGCACATAGATGCATGTTATGTACATGGCGTTAACTAGACTTATTAAAGATGTCATTACCCTGCTAGGTTATCAGATCAGATTGTGAGCATTGGTTACTAAGGCTGAGCCATGCTTAGCAGGTTTCACATTGCTGCAGTATTACAGCTAAGCACACTTGCACACTGGTAAGCGAACCCTACACATTGTGTAAGCACCTGTACATTAAATTGTACGTTAGTAGCACTTAGCTTCGCACAAACATGTTTAAAGCTACCCAAAACTGCCTTAACCACTCTGTAAGCAAAAGCCCTTGTTCTGTCCAGCAACAAAATAAGCAGCCCTTACAGGTCTTGAAACCAGGAACCTATACACTATAGTCACAGTAGTTAACCACTAAGCCATGACAACTGTGAAGACAGTTGTTTTTTCCAATATATCTAACAGTACACAAATGCTGTGACTTCTACAATTGTGTAGTACTTGTTAGTGATATTGCTGTTGATTCACGTATGTTGTTATATCTAAATATGCACTTATCAGATAAATATGGTGTGATACATCTGGGAAGGTATACACAATAGTACTGTTTACACATAACAAGGATGTGGATATATATATCTATATCTATATATCTATCTATATCTATATACACATATATCTATATATATATATATATATATACATATGTAGATATATATGTACATGCACATACACATATATATTCATATATATATATATATATATATATATATATATATATATATATATATATATATATATATATGTATTTACATACATCTGTATATTGCATTTGTATATTGCACTTCTGTGGATCCCTAGTGATATCTACATTGCTTACTGTACGTATTTCCTTGTTTCACTTGAAGGAAAGTTACTGTTTATCGTTTTTGCATTTAAGTTACCTGTAACACATTGCATTTAAGTTACCTGGCACTTGCTCACTAAGTCAGCACTAAAAAATTAAAAGCACTACACCCTCACAAACTCCCCTTGAGTACCTTGTTCCCCATTGGCCCTTTTTTCAATTATAAAGGAATTCCCAATACTATTCTAGCATGTCCAAAGGTCAGTTGTCAATCTCCTCTCCAGTCCAGCTGGTGAATCTGGGAATCTTGAGGCAATGTTACAACTGCCTCATGTACACAGACAACCCTCTCCTCCCAACAAATTCCAACACATGTGAGAAATGCAACCATATAGCCAAACTGGAGCCTAAGCTCTCTCAACTCAGTACTGGCGTAACCAGTCAGGAGGAGAAGGAAACCACACTCACTAGAATTCCAGTCTCACATAGACCTACCACGACAGCAAACCAAACACATAAACACACAAAAACATACTCAGAAGCTCTAAATAAAAATCTGCCTAAGCACCAGAGACCTCCAAAGCAGACACCCAAGCAACCGCTACCCCAAAACAAAACACGTGCAACACATAGCTCACAAAGCCAGTGTGCCAAACAGTCACAGCCCTTAAGGATAAACAACACACCTGATACACTTGTAATAGGTGACTCTATCATCATGCACACTGACATCCCGCATACCAGGCTGAACAAGGAGAAGGTCACGGTGAGCTGCCTGTCAGGCGCTAGGATCCACCACATAACACAAGCACTCAGGTCACTCCAATGCAAGTACAAATATGACTCAGTCATTGTCCATGCTGGTGTGAATGACCTGAGAAGTACCTCCCTGGACTACATGAAAAGAGACATAGAGGAGCTCTCTGAGCATGTAGCCCAGGCTGGTATGACCCTGACCTTGAGTAGCATCTTACCCTCACCAAGAATGATGCCACAATATGAAGACAAGATGATCAATTTCAACAATTGGCTTAAGTATTGGTGTCATTCAAAGGGGATCCAATGCCTGTCAGCCTGGGATAACATGCTCGACAAGCCACAATGCTTCGCTATGGATGGCTTGCACCTGTCACCCCTGGGCTTTTGGATATTGGCAAAGGCTCTTGCTACCCCCATAGTGCCTTTTTTAGGCAAGGCTCAAAAGACAAACCCACCTCCATAGGTATCACAAGGGATAAGAAGCTAAGAGTAAAGCTACTAAACGCCAGAAGTCTAAACCTCAAGATGCACGCACTTGAAACTCTCCTTAGCATGGAGAACATCGATATCTGTGCAGTAACAGAAACCTGGTTCAAGGCTCCCGAGAGCACACCAGCACTACCAGATTATACCTCATACCATGCTCTTCGGCACCAAAACTTGGACCGAAACACAAAAGGAGGGGGAGTATCAATATTTGTCAAAGATACCCACACCTCCAGGTTGGTGGCACAGCACGAAGCATCAAAGACTATCCATGTGCAACTAACAGTGGGTAAAACTGCCTTCCAGTTTATAGCCTGCTACAGACCACCCTCCCAAATCCAGGAACGCCACTCGGCCTTCCTGAGAACACTGGAAAATATGAAGGTCTCTCCAAACACCATTATATTGGGCGACTTCAACTACCCAAACATAGACTGGGAGCATTACTCTAGCTCCAACACCCTAGCCCAAAGGTTCCCAGAATTTATACACTCAAATGCTATGGAACAACTTGTTACCACTCCCACAAGAGGGGAAAACATACTGGACCTGATCATCACCAACATGGGGACTCTATGCTGCAGACCAGAAGTGTATCCCTCACTGGTAAGATCAGACCATAAACTAATCTCACTGGATATTCATATCCCGACCCCACCCCCTGCCCAGAAAACCACAGTGAAAAACTTCTCTAAAGCAAATTTCACACTCCTCAAAACCGAGGTGGAATCCTTCAAAGCCCCCAGGCCTGTGGAAAATATGGCCCAGACTGCAGAATCCTTTATAAACGCATTCTTTGAACACCTTCAGGAACACATGGATCATGCAATCCCAAATAAAACCAAGACCCAATCCTCCAAAGGCAGACGTCTTGTCTGGTGGACCCCAGCCATAAACAAACTATACAATAGAAGGAGGAAGCTACTACATGATAAAGCAAAATCCCAAAAAGGGAAGGCATCTCTGATCAATATTAGCAAAAAACTACGGGCACTCATAAAATCGTCTAAGGCCAGCTTCGAGAGAAAAATTGCACAGGACACTAAGGATAATCACAAGGCTTTCTTTAGTTATGTTAGGAACCTGGGTGGGAATTCCGAGATATGCTCAGAATTAGTCCAAAATGACAAAAAATACACCGAACCCACAGACATTGCCAACATCCTAGCTGACAGGTCCAGCGCAAACCCCCCCCCCCCCACAAAAAGGGCAAATATCTATCCCAGCAGAGTGCTGCCCCCCTGACATCTCAGATGCTCAGGTAAGAGCCACCCTCTCCAAAGCAAAAAACACAGCATCAATGGGACCAGACGGTGTGTCCCGGGCTGCGTCCTACATGAACTCCAAGAAGAGCTAAACCCAAACATAAAACTACTGTTCAAGCTCAGCCTTACTACAGGATATGTACCCAAAGAGTGGCGTACAGCAACAGTGGTCCCTCTCCACAAAGGTGGTGCCTCAACGGATCCTGGATCCTATCGCCCCATAAGCCTGACTAGCTTGGTCTGCAAAGCTATGGAAAGGATCATCATGGACCTCGTAAATAAAGATATTGGGGACCTACAAACACTGGATCCAACCCAGTTCGGCTTTGTTAAGGGCAGATGCTGCCTCTTAAACCTGCTCGATTTCTTTGAAACAGTCACCAAGGCCATAGACGAGGGGAAGGTGGTCCACGCAGCCTACCTGGAACTCGCAAAAGCCTTCGATACAATACCCCACACTGGCATTATAGATAAGCTCACCAGCTTAAATATAAACCCCTATGTTACTAGATGGGTTGCAAACTGGCTCAAGGAAAGAACCCACATGGTTAGAATTGCTGGAGCCATGTCAGACTCCAAACCACTTACAAGTGGCATCCCACAAGGCTCAGTCCTTGGACCTCTCTTGTGCGGTATATATTTCTCGGAGGTACAGGCCAACACGGAATGACTGTGGCTGAAAAAGTTCGCAGATGACTGCAAACTGGGTGCCATAATCGACTCTCCAGCCGACACAAGCATCCTCCAAAAAGGCTTCATAGAAACAGACAACTGGTGCCAAAGCCATGGCCTCAAGCTAAATGCCAAAAAGTGTATAGTCATCCCCTTTGGCAAAAACAAAGTGCCCACAAATTACCACATAGGTGGTAATCCATTAAGTACAGAAGACGTAATTAGGGACCTGGGGACCCAAGATAGCAATCTCTCATTTGACAACTACGTGGCCAAGGTGGTTAGAAGAACATTTTATATAGCCCACCTATTCATGAAGGGATTCACATCTAGATCAGGGGAGGTCATCGTGCCTCTTTACTCATCCTTCATCAGGCCCATAATTGAGTACAATGCACCTTTTGGGATGTACCTTACCAGACACCTACAGCAACTGGAAAGACCCCAAAAGTACCTCACCAAGAGGATCAAAGGGCTCAAACAGATGCCATATGCTGCCCGGTTAAAGAAACTCCAGCTCTACTCAGTGGCATGCTGTCTGCTCAGAGGCAATCTGTGCCTGACGTATAAAGCCATGTCCAACCCGGATTTAATGGACATGCTGCACCTCAGAAAATCCAAATCCCATCGAGCTATGTGCTCGAGAGACTTGAACCTCAGCACTGAAATAAATAGGACATGCTGGAGGGACAGATTCATAACCAAGAGGCTCCCTTCACTCTGGAATAAAATCCCAGTCCAGGTTAGGCAGAGTCCCTCTTTGACTCTCTTCAAGAGGAATCTTGATGAGTGGATTGGAGATCGTAGGTTTACCCCGGGTATCACTTCTGTGTCACTGTTAGACAGAGGCACAGTATACTAACCTCAAAAAAGGGCATAGCAAAATTAATTTAAAATGGGTGGTCTCTCTGTATGTGTGTGGGTATACATATAGATATATATATGTGTGTGTGTGTGGGTATACATATAGATATATATATACATACATATATGATATAGATATATATAGATATAGATATAGATATAGATATATACATATATGTTTAACATATGTCCAGAACATGGAGTGGAGTCATACCACAGCACCAATGGTCTGAACCTCTTAATGCAAACGGATGTCATGTAAGTATTGGAGATATAAATGTAGACTATTGTAGCTGTAACAGGGGTTGTGTTAAGAGAAATGTTGTGTGTGGGAGGTCACATCTCCTATTGACATGTATGCCATCAGTTACTGACAGACATCCTAAGGTCATCATAGTACAGTACTACAGATATCACAGTAATGGTCCTGTGGAATACAGCAGAGATGTGACCAATAAATGTGGACAGTCAGACACACTCTCAACAGTCAAAACGTATGCACAGAACCCCTTAGTGCAAAACTGTGGACCAAGCCTGACAATGTGGATGTTAACAGCCATGTAAATGGGTATATCATGTAAATACTGGAATACATATGCCCACACAAGTTATGCATTCACAAACTTCTGTCTGTCCTGACACATAATAACCGGTGGTGCAGAGGTCACATGCCCACATACTACCCACTAGTTAGTGACATATACCTGTACAGCATCCCACTGCTTTGTCAGAAATATACAACAGGTATGGCGGCCCGGCAACATTACAGCTGACAAATATCTGGACATAACATCACACTGGGTAAGTACACTGAGCTGCTAGGCATGTCACAAAGCACTGTGCAAACTACAGGCAGACTGCCACAACACTGGCCTACATTTCTTATGGGAGAATACACATGTACCTGCAAATACAGCAGGCTCTACAGGCATGTCACAGCACAAAGTAACAGACACTTGTGGAAGTGCATACCCACAACCGATGTGAACACCACATATGGTAAGCATGCTTAATATTACAGTATATGGACTGTCTGATAAAAAACATACTTATATGTGCCACTCACACACCAACCTTAGATATACTTGGCCAATACACAGTGTATTCTGATGCCTGACTGTGATATGGGACATGTGTATTTGGTTCTACAAACATTTAAGCTGATAGGGTACCGTACACTGGAGCAGCATGTAGCATCAGCTAGAACAGGACCACCAACAATGTCATCTACCACAGTCTGTCCACAGACCAAGGTACATATTTGCAATACACACACTGTCGACAATCACCATAAGTACACAGACCTCACTACTCTACACACCACAACAGCACAAAGGAAGGGAGGGTGGTATAATGGTTAAGATATTTTCCTTATATACACAAGGTGCAGGGTTTGATTCTCACATGGGTTAATTGTCTAGGCTTAAAATTGCCCACAAGGGTAATTAACCTAGTACTAATCTATGAACCTATGAACAAAATGTCCAGGTTTTGTCCTCAGATATAACCTCTACCATACATAACATGTCTAACAGTCTGATATCACACTGGCTTGTTATCAGGTATGATGCCAATAAATAATGGTGTACTGAACATATGCACCTCTTACTGCATGACATATGTACAAAATTTGACAGAGTCGTGGCTGGAGGCACAAACACAGGGCCAATATTGACATGTTGCTGTGATAACCTCATACATTTACTGGTGTAACACGGTTTGTTGTGACATGTGACTTATGAGGGATATAAGTCAGTAACTCTCATGGCTGTCACTATGTACTGACAGCAATCCTCAGACTATGATTCTGCAATTATAAAGATAGGTAATCTGTGAGTAACACAACACACATAAGACTCCAAACACTGGCCAGTCTGCAAATAGCCCTACAGGTGGGAGTTTCCTCAACCACATAACAGAGTCATGACAGGAATTAAATCACGTAGACAAGCCATATCCACACAAACCCTGTTAAACCAACATTACTTCAAATGCAGAAGAGCAAGACTTACATTCTGTAGTCATGTCTGGAACATCCCCCTCCTGTTTGTTGTTACAGGTATATCCCACTACCATCTATGATGCTGTTTGCTAAACACCGACGAAGTCCTGCTCACAGTGAATGAAAAGGGCCAGCACCCACATGATGTTTCTAGTTATAGTAGTGTGTTTCCATGCAATTTGCTATGGGAATGTTACCACAGCTGTTCAACAAGCAATCAACTAGTGAGGGACTGCAATTCATGCACAGGCCATCAGCTGATCATGAGCATTACTTACAAAACACAAGTTGCTGCCTAAGCAAAGCAGGTGTACTTCTCCACATCCAACAGAGAGGGAGTGAGAGAGACAGACAGAGACAAAGTAAGACAGGGAGGGGGTAGGAGAGTAAAAGCTAAGCATGCTTGTATCACACACTTACCAGTATGGGGTTTCAAACCCTTGCCTGACTATGCATTTCTATTACATGTCTATGCACTTATTGCATGCATCACAGAGCTTACATGTTGGAGAGTTTTCCAAAGATATATTTGACGGTGTATGACATCAGCAACAGTGATAAAGGAGGGATGAGGTAGGTGTAGTACATGTGCCTGTCCACAAGAACAGGTGTGAAGGATGACACAGGTTCATAAATTCATAGTCTGGTACTAGGATATCAGCCCTAGGGCCTATAAAGCCTAGACATAACAATTCCCTGGATATTTCTTCCCACAATATTTACTTCCCTGGACCCATGTCTAGCAGGGTGACTGACGTGATCCCTGGGGTGAATTTCCTATTTCTCATCCAATCATCAAGGTTAATGTTGAAGAGGGCCAAGGAGTCGCTCTGCTTGACATGTATGGGCAGTCTATTCCAGAGTATGGGGAGTCTCTGGGTCAGGAACCTACCCCTCCAGCATGTTTTGTTCATTGTGATGACAAGGTTTAGATCCCTGGAGCTTGTGGCTCTGAGGGACTGGGATTTCTTTAAGTGGGGCATGTCCAACAGCTCAGGGCTTGACATAGCCTTGTATTTTAAGCAGAGATCTCCTCTGAGTAGACGATATGCCACAGAGTATAGCTGGAGTTTTTTTAGACGGTCAGCATAGGGCATCTGCTTTAAGCATGTGATTCTTTTAGTGAGGTATTTCTGCAGCCTTTCCAGCGGTTGCAGATGTCTCGTGAGGTACATACCAAATGGGACATTGTACTCTATAATAGGTCTAATGAGAGATGAGTACAGTGAAACAATGACCTTTTTTCTGGATGAAAAGCTCTTAGTGATTAGGTGTGCCACACAGAAGAACTCCTGACTGTTGTGGTGATGTGGTTATCGAATGTGAGACCACTGTCCACCTGTGTCCCTAAGTCTCCCATCACACTTTCAGTGTTTAGTGTACTGCCACCTATGTGATAATTCATGGGTACATGGTTTTTCCCAAAGGGGATAACTATACATTTCTTGTTATTAAGCTTGAGCCCATGGCTGTGTCACCAAGCATCAGTTTCTGTAAGGCTCTTTTGTAGAATATCCACATAATTTGGGGATTAAATAATGGCTCCCAGTTTCAGCCATTTGTTAGCCAGAGTCCCTTAGTGTTGGCCTGTACTTCAGAGAAGTAGATGCCAAATAAGAGCAGTCCCAGGACTGAACCCTGAGGTACTCCACTTGTCACTTGTCTAGAGCTGGATTTGGAGTTGGCTACTTTTACAGACTGGATTTTGTCAGTAAGCCAATTGGCAACCCATCAAGTGATGTAGGGATTTATGCCCAGCTTGGAAAGTTTATCTATGATTCCAGAGTGCGGGATGGTGTTGAAGGTCTTGGCGAGGTCAAGATAGGCTGTGTGGACCACCTTACCCTCATCCACAGCTCTTGAGACTGATTCAAAGAAGTCAATCAGGTTCAAGAGACAAGATCAGCCCTTCATGAACCCAAACTGGGTGGGGTCCAGTGTTTGAAGGTTGTCAATGTCTTTGTTTATAAGTTCCATGATAATGCGTTTCATGTCCTTTCAGATCAGGCTCGTCGGACTGATGGGACGGTAATTTTTGGGATGCAAGGTGGATCCCCCTTGTGGAGTGTGATAATTGCAGCTGTGTGCCACTAGGTGGGCACAAAGCCTGAGGTGAGGTTATGATTAAACATGACACTTAGGTGAGGTGCCAGTTCATTTTGTAGTTCATGTAGTACATAGCTCGGGATGTCATCTGGTCCCATCAATGATGTATTCTTAGCTTTGGAGAGTACCGGAATTTGGCAATCTTTTGGTATTGAGATTGGCTTTTTAGGGGGTGAGAGGTGGTGAAGTTGGCACTAAATCGATCTGCCAGGATATTGGCAATATCCTTGGGATCAATATATTTATTGCCATTCTGTTGTAACTCAGAGCAGATCTGAGCATTGCCATTTAGATTCTTGACATAACTATAGAATGCCTTGTGGTTGTCCTTGGAATCTTTGGCGATTTTATTTTCATAACTAGATTTGGAGGATTTTATGAAGGATCTCAGCTTCTTACTGAGGCTAGTAAGGGAGCTTTTTGTATCCTGGGATTTTCCTCTTTTCTGCAACAGTTTCTTCCTTCTGTTGTTTAGTTTGTTTATGGCAGAGAACCACCAGATTGGCTTCCTTTTTTTGGAGGAGAGCATCTTGGTTTTATTTAGGATGGCACGATACATGCATGAGTGGATGCACTCATACAGTGCTGTAGTGTAGGATTCAGCAGTCAAACCTTTAGCTCTCATCTGCATGGGTGTCATGAAGTTTGTCACTTTTGACTTGAGTAGCATGAAGTTGGCTTTGGAGAAGTTTTTTTATGGAGGTTTCCTTACTGGGGGGTGGGGGTGGGATGTGGATATCAAGGATGATTAGCTTATAGTCAGACCTGACCAATGAGGAGGTGACCACTGGTGTGGAGCATCTATCAGCCATGTTGGTAATGACCAGGTCTAAGGTATTGGAGCCCCTGGTGGGACAATGGATTAATTGATCCAGGGCATTGGAATTTATGAATTTCAAGAACCATTGGGAAAAGGTGCTGGTACCCGAGTAGTTTTCCCAGTTAATTGCAGGGTAGTTGAAATCACACAGTATTAAGGTGTTTGGTTGTATCTTAATATTTTCCAGTATGTTTAGAAAGGTGTAATCTTGGGGCATGGTGGAGGATCTGTAGCAAGCTACTATTTGGACTGCAGTCTTACCTAGTGTTAGTTGCACCTGGATAATTTTAGATGCATTGTGTTTGGCAACTAGCCTGGAGGTGTGAATATCCTTGGTTAATATGGACACTCCTCCACCTTTAATGTTTCAGTCTTGGTTTGGTTGCCGAAAAGTTTGGTAAGAGTTGTAGCCTGGTATTGCAGGGGTGCTCTCTGGAGCCTTGAACCAGGTCTCAGTTACTGCATAGATATCAATGTTCTCCATTTTTAGGAGTGCCTCAAGAGAGTGCATTTTGAGGTTTAGACTTCTAGCATTGAGTAGCATTACCTTCAGATTTTGCATGCTTGTATCTGTTATGGTGGTGGTTTTGTCCTTTGAACCTTGCCTAAAAAAGGCACTATAGGAGTGGCAGGAGCTTTAGCCAGTAACCTGAATCCCAGGGGCGACAGGTGCAGACCATCTCTAGCAAAGCATTGTGGTTTGTTGATCATGTCATCCCAGGGAGACAGATAATGGATCCCCTTTAAATGACACCAGAAACTTAGCCAATTGTTGAAGTCAATCATTTTGTCATTATACTCTCTCAGGGACTCACACACATTATGGCAGGGTCAGGATTAGAATTCCTAACTAAATAGTTTGCTACACTCCAGTATTACACAGGTATCACATGCACCACAGGGGATATCAGGCTGATATATGGGCAACTGGTATGTCAAGGTGTCTGACATCAAATGCCATGCTTCAGTAGGCCACTGGAAGGTGTAGTGAGTGTGAAAGGCATCCAAATCATTATACTCCACACACACACACACACACACACACACACACACACACACACACACACACACACAGGTTTTCCAGTACTGACATGCATGGGTGCATTGCTTCACAGGTATGTAGTGGTTGACTGTGCCAGAAGGCTGTACAAGGCTAGGTAAAGGGTATACCTTGGCATCAGGCCACATGACAATGGTCTGCAGTGTGCTCAGGGGTGTAGCCTCTGAATTGTCCCACACAGGTGGGTATTGTATTCACCATCCACTCATCTGGGTACTATTGTTGGTGGCCAATGCTGTGCAATGCTTGCCATGTATGTGTTCTATATTCCATAACACGGACGGTGCCTGGGATGTGCACACGTCCCACATGCATGTTATGTGACATGTGGAAGTGTACCTGTGGTCTCTGGGGCATGTTGTGTGGACAGATTATCATCATCTGATGTGCCATTCCTGACCTCATGTGGTGAGAACTGGCAATGGAAACCATGTTGACCCTGCACATGCATTGACAACATGATACAGGTATTGACTTTTGTCAGTGGCATCTGTACACACAGGACATGTGTATAAGACATGGCATTTCCTTTGTGGGTTTCTGTTGCTGATTTTACAGTTGTTGCAGGTGTCCAGTGGGGAATATAGCAAAGGACCAAATATGCAATGATTTGCCTATTGTAGGGATGGGACAGGGTGCCATGTCCACTGTAGTCCACTGCAATCGCACCATGGTTACTCTCTGAGGGCAATATGCAGGGAACTACCAACATAGTGTTTGTTGCCTAGCCAAGTGTGTTTGTGTATGAGACATGGGTGGAGAGTGTTCTCTGGGTAATACATAGGTTGTCTATATTGTTCCCCAATCCATGATGTCACATGCAGGGGTATGGAGTGTCTACACCAGCCTCTCTGCTGTTTGTCATCTGTTGTCCTTGTAAGGTGGACAGTGTGACATATAATAGGCCCACCATATAAGAATTTTGCATAACCCACTCCACAATGACCCCTGTTATTACACACTCATAGCTACCTCCACCCAGCATATTAATGAGAAATACACACAGAGTCTCATAGTTGTCATGTCTGGGATTAGAACTCCTACCTAACTAATACATCATAGTACAGCATGAAGCAGTTATAGCATGTACCATGGAGCTTCCTGGGCTACACCTTCCCCAAAGGTGTATTACAAGGTGAATTACATCAGCAGCCTTGCCAAAGTAGAGCAATGGAGAGTATAGTGACTGTGAATGGCCATAAACGCATTGATCCCTATACATGCACAACCACAGTTGCCATATCGGGGATTAGAACTCCTACATAACTAGTACATCACACTATAGCATTACACCATTATAACACATGCCACAGAGCTTATAGGGCTACTCATTCACCAAAGGTGTATTTCAAGGTGACTTATAGGTTCATAGGTTTATAGATTCATACTAGGCTAATTGCCCCTGTGGGCCATTTCAAGCCTAGCCAATTACCCCATGTGAGAATCAAACTCTGCACCTTGTGTTCATAAGGTAAACACCTTCACCATTATGCCAACCTCCCTCCCCTCTGCAGGCTTGCCAAAGTAGGGCAATGGGGAGTGTAGTGTGTGTGTACATGGGCCATAAACCATAAATCTGGAAGCAGACACACAACACTCAGGCACAGACAGATTTAAATTTAACAGGTACATGTATACAACTGCTAGATGAATAATGACTTGTACAGTCATGTTACACAGTTATCAAAAGCACCACAGACAATGCAGTGCTTATGGACACCAGAGGCAAATATCTACAGTGATTGACATTTGCACATCATGTGATTTTAGCTGATTGGATGTGTGATGGGTGGGACAGGCCTCATGATGGAAGGCTCTTTGTCACTGTTTGTTACTCTCTTCCACACATCTATGTATGTGTAAGTTTGGCCTATTATAGGGTGTTGTCCTTCAATATATGTGTGTGTATTCCTATCCAATGTGTGTGCAAAGCAAGGCTGGTGTGCAATGTGGAGTGTGTGCACAACCATCTGTGACTGTCAGATATGTATAGTCCACTGTTGTTGCCAGACATGGCCTTCAAGTGTGGGAGTATGCCCATAATGACCTTTCATTATTTTGTCAGACATGGACTTCATTTCTCTAAGTGTGGGAGCATGCCCAGTATGACCTTTTGTACTGAATGTGAGAATCCATTCCAGGTAGGTTGTACTCCAGTGCTGGCTTTTGTGTTCTACACCTACAGATAACAACCTGTTTCTGCAGGATACGTGTAGATTGGTTGACAATATGGGGTCCAAATGGGCAAAGGATAGTGGATTACTATAGGTAATTGCGTCTGTCCTGCTTCTGCTACATGGTTTTGGTGTTAGCAGAGGTGTTCAGACATATGTACTGTTTTACACTGTGATGTTTTATGTCATCAACTACTGTCAGGTATACATATTTGCTTGCAGTAATTTCCTGGGGAACACAGGGTGAATGAAGCTGTGTCCAGTATTGTGGTCTGCAGCCTACATATTGTTGCACAATCATGCCATTCTGGAGGAGAAGCTGCAGACACTTGCTGATGGGTCTGTGTAAATGGTTCAGCACCTTGGTACAGTGGTAGCTGAGGATCCCATCCTTGTACATCCATCAATGTGACAGTATGGTCATATCCTGCTGTAGCCATACCTCACAGCTGTACAGATTCACACAGGTTACCCAGAGACAGGGCTCATATTTCTGGTCATTACCCCTTCACATTGTGGTTTACAAGCAGGTTTGAAGCCACCCATTCCTGTGTTTGCAGGCAGAGATAGTACATGCACACAACTGAGTTTCAGACTTCACACACTCCATGGCGTCCATGCTCCTACCCCTTTCTGTTATTTTATCCTCTTCCAAACATTATGCAAACATTATTTGATAAGTTCTCTATAATTATCACTTCATCCCAGCAGTGTTTTGGGGTTGGCTCACAGTTCATGCAGTAGGACATGGTGGACATGTTACTGGGATTTATCGACATGGCCTTGCATTTGGGTTCTGTGGACTATGTCATGTTGTTATTTGGGAGTCCTTGAGATAACATACATTGGCAGTACAGGTGAGACAAAGGCCTTTGACAGAGCACTGTAGGGCAGTTAGTAGTGATGCAGGCCATCTGTAGTAGCCAGTTGCATTGTGTCACTCCAACAGTCCCAGGCTGCAAGCCACTATATTCCCCTGGGGTGACAGGGTAGGTGTGCAAGGTGTTAATGTCAATAGTTTCTGTCATTATTGATCCAGTGGTGTGGATGCTGGCAGGGAACTGCTTACAGCTAGGGACACATCTCCATGGGATACCTCTTCAGCATGCTGCATTCTGTGGCTATTTCCATACGGAGGTGGGGTCATATTGCACTCATTCCCAACAGCAGGGATACGACCTGTGAGGTACCTTTGGCTGATGGTGGGGTGAGCTGGGTGCATTTTTTTTATGGAAGCTACTTGCAGCTGACTTACAGATATATGTGGGGCATTCCACTTATGCTGGCTTGTGCAGGAACATCAGCAGTTTCTCAATACTTCATACCTGTGACCTTTGCGGTCTGCCAGTGTTTGGCCAGCTGACATTGGTATTCCATACTACAAACCCAACTAATGTGCTGCTAACCTGTATGTACAATTCCAAAGGTATGTCCATTTGACAGTAACATTTTATACACTGTCTGTCTAGGGTACTTCCACCTGTGTACTGTTTGTATATCTGGGTGCACATTCATGCCATGTCCATCTTTTAATGGTGATAGATATTACATCCAAACAATTACTATGGCGTACTGCTGGAATGTCTTTGCTGGGATGCATTGTGTTTGGCACTGCAGTTGTGAGAACTTGGCCCTGTCATCGGCAGTACTGGCCAATGGCCACCAGGACAAAACCCACCATGCCTACATGATGACCACTTTCACACAATATACAACACACACCAACCTAACACACACAGCCCTGCATATTGTACATGTGCTACAATCTGTCCTACTACTTTTGCCAGCTCAAGTAATCTGTGCTCCACTGTTATCATACCTACACATACATGTTACTACATTTCTACATAGGATTGTGGGGGGTCACACCTGACAACTGTACACATTTGCTATGACTGTACAGGTATTTCAGGTACTCCATTTCATTCTGTATTCTCACCTATCGTGTAGACTGGAGGCATATCAGTGTACTACAGTTCTTATGTTTTATTTATCTACACTTCAGTTTCAGACTTCTTACCCTTCAGAACTAACATCCCACTGCCTGACCTGTTGTAGTCTGTCTGTGTAGATCTGGAGGGGGGCCATCAATCAGAGGCCTTAGCACAGTCTATCTTTGTGTTTGTCTATGCCTGTCCTGCTGGCTGAGATTGTTGTTGGGTATGTGAGCCTCACTGACTGGCATGTGTGTGTCCTATAAACACATTTAGCCCATCACATTTCCTGCAGTGGGGTTTGTCACCTTGTTTAGTACTGGCTACTGTGGTGACACCAGTATTTGTTACAGATTTCATGCTGCTAATATAGGTGTCTACTATCTCCTGGCATCCCATTCAACCACCAGATTCCCTTGCATGCTCACATCCATACCATAGATACAAGTAACAAAACATACTACTCCATTCAGCAATTGATGGGGAGAGTGACTTTCCTTGTGGCTGTGCCAGTATTGAGGATGGTGCTGGAGGGTTGACTATGTCGGATGCACATAGTACACTTTCTATACATGGTTAAGCACAGGAAGTGTCATGTTTGGTATCCCTTTTACTGTATGTGCGAGTCAGAGAAAGGTGTCATTCCAGTTTGATTTCATCAAGGGCCGATCATGCCTACTCAGCCCGGTGGTCTTCTTTGAGAAGGCAATCAAAGCAATGGATGAGGGAAAAATGATTCACGCTGCCTACCTTGACCTGGCCAAGGCATTTGATACAATACCCCACTCTGGCATTGTTGACAAACTCAAGAGGTTAGGTACAAACTCATATGTCACCTGGTGGATAGCCAACTGGCTCACAGACAGGACCCAGGAAGTCAGAATTGAGGAATCCACCTCTACAAAGAGACCAGTCACAGGTGGAGTCCTTCAAGCATCAATCCTTGGACTGCTCCTTTTTGGCATTTAGTTCTCTGAAGTCAAGGCCGATGTCATTGGTCCCTGGCTGACTAAATTTGCAGATGATTGGAAATTAGGAGCAGTCATTGAATATCACACTGACGCAAATGTTCTCCATGAGGGGCTGACACAAACAACTAGTGTTAGAGCCATGGACTAAAACTAAATGCCAAGGAATGCAGAATAGTATCCTTTGGGAAGTCATCCACCCCTGGTAACTATCATATTGACAACACACCCGTAAGCGTTGACACAGTAGTCAGGGACTTAAGGACACACATAGATAGTAATCTTCCCTTTAACTATCACATATCACATGTCTACAGTAGTGAGGAAATCATTCTATGTTGTGCAACTTATAAACAAAGGTATGGCATCCAAGTCCAAGGAAGTCAATGCTGCACTGTATTCGACATAGCTAAGACCAATTATTGAGTACAATGCTCCCTTTGGTGTGCACCTAACCAGGCATATCCAACAATTGGAACATCCACAGAGGTTCTTCACTAAAAGAATACAAGGTGTAAATAAAATGTCCTTTACAGACTGCCTTAAGACTCTATCCCTGTATTCTGTCTCCTACATGCTTTTGAGGGGAGATCTATGCCTGACATACTGGGCATTGTCAGACCCCACTCTGGACCTCCTGCATATCCACAAATCAAAAGCACCAAAATTCCCCATTCTAAAGACTTAAACCTTGCTGATGATGTAAATAGAAATTGCTGGAGAGACAGGTATGTATCCCAGAGACTACCCCATCTATGGAACAGGTTCCCCATCCATGTGAAGCAGAGTTCCTCCCTAACCCAATTCAAGTGCAATTTGGACAATTGGATGGGGAACAAGAAATTCATCCCTGGTTTAGCACCTAAGTCTCTAATGGACAGGGGCAACCTATAAATGGTTCATCTCCCAAGCCCCTGCTTGTAAATGTTTCATCTCCCAAACCCTGCTTACACTTATCAAGGGTATCAGAACTTGTCAGAGATTCGGGATGCATGGCTAGGATTAAAATGTCCCTTGTGGCCATTAGCCTAGTAAACATCTATGAACCTATGAACCTATTACAAAACTACCTTGGGAGAGCAGGTATTCTCCAGACTTCAGCCTGCTTCATGGAACCACCTGCCTGATGAAATCTCTAATTAGGAAACTTTCAATGACTTTAAGGACTCTCTTAAAGGAAATCACTACAACTATGTAACTCCTTTCGGGCTAATACATAATGCTTGTTTCGCCTGAATTACATCCTGACCCAAGTTATACATCTTTGTGAACTTTGTGAAGCCAATTGCTATTTTGAAGAAATATGTGCATAATATATA
Organism: Protopterus annectens; assembly: GCF_019279795.1. NCBI lineage: Eukaryota > Metazoa > Chordata > Ceratodontiformes > Protopteridae > Protopterus > Protopterus annectens. The sequence goes on from NC_056729.1 coordinate 984,824,437, forward strand.
ATTTATGTAAATATTTGTGTAATTAATGTATACTGACTGTACTACGTTGATCTTTATTCATTACACCCAGTGTCTGGGTCATGACTAAAGAGGGTCATTAGGTCAGCTCACTTACCAGTTAAATTTCAATCAATTCATCAATAAAAATAAATAAGATGATCCACATCATTTCTTTACAAAAATTGAAAAGTGGCTTCAGCAACCTAAACTACTCCCAAATTCAAAGAAAACGAATGGTATTTTCACCTACAACCCAGCACTCAAACTACTGTGACTTAAATGTATTTAGTCAATAATACTAGACTTGAGCTAGGACAAAACTAGTGGGCCTAATAACAGGGGGGAGGTTAGCATAATGATTAAGGTGTTTACCTTCCAATCACAAAGTGCAGGGTTTGATAATCACTTGGGATAATTGGTTAGGCTTGAAATAGCCCACAAGGGCAGTTATATAAATACTAGTCTATCAACCCATGAACTTACAGCAAATTAAGATTTGGCCAGGATACTGAATATAATATTTATGAAACCAACAATAAACTAGGACTTTTTTTATAAAGTCAAACCTTTTTTGTCAGACCATGCATGTAAGACCATAGCTCAAACCTATCTATTCACTCGTCAACTTTTCAATTCTGACTAACCTGCATTCCTCTCAGTTAAACTGAAGCAACCATACAACAAAATGACAAAGTTAGCCATTAACCATATTAACCAAATACAGTTGTGCTCTTTAATCCCTTAACTGACTTGAGCTAATCTATTAAGCGACACTCATACTAATACTGCCCACAACATACTCTATAACCCAGTCAGACGCATTGCCACCAACCAGTTAATAAACATGTCGTCACCTATCACATAACGCATAACTGTTAACCAACACTTGATGATTATCCAAAAATCTAAAAATCATAATAGCGAGTGCCTATACTGCATATGCGTTGCTAAACCATGGACTTCTCTACCATGAAACATCAGAGATATATCATCACATATGCTATTTAAAACCACCCTGAAAACATACCTGTCAACACACTGGTGTCATACGTCTAACACCTTCATTTATAAATCCCCTTGTTAATTTTCAATCTATTTTTTAAAATCCCAATGAAATTATACCCATCAACATAACATTGCTGCTCTTGTACCAACACCATTACAAAGTCCCCTTCTTAATTAGCCAAGCCAAGTAATTATCCAAAAATCCTTACAATTTCTCAACTCGTTACAAATAGAAAAAGTAACATATTCATCAAACAGCTTGGGTATCAGGATCTCTCTCTCATAAGTTCTTCGACAGAGTCACATTTTGATGTCTTACTAATGTGACAACTTATAGTTTAAACCGTTTCCTTCATTTTTTCTATCCAACATGAGCTAGTTGCCATTATTTAGTCCTCTGGTCAAAATGGGATTCAATGACACCTATACCAAGTGTACACTAACTCCAGGATTCAGCAAGCTCTGCATTCTGTGCAGGAATAGTGCAAGAGCTGCTGGAGGCAATATGGCCGCCAAGAGATCCAGGAACAATCTCCCGGGACGTGCACGAGCACTCCTGCACTATTTCTGCACGGACACAGCTCCTGTATGCAAATTACTCCATTTGCAGGTAAAAAGCATGCAGATGTGGTAAATTTGCAATCCAGGAAGCTGGCAGCCATCCATGCAGGACTAGTGTAACCTGCGGAAATGTACTCGGTTTGTAACTGAGTACATTTCTGCAAACTACAAAATGGAGCCTTGACAGCTCCAAATAAAGGGTGTATATAATGTGTAAAGCATGCCAATGGCCCAATATATGGCCACTGGCATGGAAAACAGTTGCAAAAAAAATAAACTTATATTTTTTGGCCGATATCGGCAGTTTAAGCATAGTGCAGTGGCGTGCAAATGGGATCGGCTGGAAAATGAAAGATAAACCCTGAAAAAAGTTTTCCCTGCAAAATCACAATTTTGCCATTATAGTCAATGGCAGGCAGAATACAACAAGGCCAGTGAATAGTGGTTACTAAGGGGGAAGCCTCAGTGTGGGACTTGCAACTAGGCATTAGTAGGCAATCCTATGCAAATCAGGGGAATGATACTGAATCACAGATTTCCCCTCATGGCTAGCCTGCACCCAACCATGTAGGTGCAGGAAAACCATGGTGCAAACCTAAGAGCTACTTGACTTCATAGAGGGGTGTGTCAGGCATACTGTAAGCTTATTAGAGCCCTGTGGCTTGGGTTTGCCCTAATCTAAGCAGAGCTAAAGAAAGTGGTGTGTCTGAACCTGCCAAGCACACTTTACACTGCCTAAACAGGTGTGCATGCCACGCACCGGGATTTAAACTAAAAAAAAAAGTAAACGAGGAAATAGCAGCTCCGATCACATAACTGTGTTTGTGCAGCACACCTCTGGGTTTAAACAGGAAGACAATGGGAAGGGAAAACAGCAGTAGGAAGGTAATCAAGGAGAACTAGCATAGCTGGCAGGTGAAATGTATCAGAATCAGCCAATTACACAGGTAGCAGCCCAGCACACTACTATAAACTATGGAAATACCTTTCCCTCTGTTTTTTCCTACAAACTCTACACCAACAGTGTACACAATTGGGGAAATTTTACCTAACAAAAGCAACAAAATGATAGGGGCTGCATTAGCTCTCATAAATCAACATGTGGAAGAGGCTGAGGGTGGTGAGGATGAGAATGGTGATGACCAACCCACAGTGAGGAGAAGGAGAAGAGTGTACAGACCCAGGTTAACTTACCAGGGGCTACATGAGCTGGATATAGTGGAGCACTATAGGGTGGACAGGGACTTCCTACAGCAAATTGTTGAGCTGTGCCGGCCACGCCTCATACACAGAACCAACAGAGGGGACTCCATCCCAGTGGATACCAAGGTATGTGTAGACCGAAGAATACCAGCCACAGGTACCTTCCAAAGGGCAACTGTGGATATCATGGGGATCTCACAGGCATCAGTATCCAGGGTACTCCACCAGTTCCTGGATGCCATGTCAGCACATGCCGGTGAGCACATATATTTCCTCAACACCTGTGAGGTGTTGATCAGCAATATGCATCTCTTCCACCAAATAGCAGAATACCCTGAGGTAGAGGGTGCTATAGACTGCATGCACATACACATCAAAGCACCACCCGGTGAGCATGGTAGGATCTACATCAACTGCAAGGGCTTCCCTCCATCAACTGCCAGGTAGTGTGCAATGCCCAGGGCATTATAATGAATGTGTATGCTGGCCGCCCTGGAAGCTGTCATGACTCCCACATCTGGCATATGACACAGCTGTACCAAAGATTTGCCAATGGGGACATCCCTTATGGCTACCTAGTGGGGGATCCTGGTTACACACTGGAGACATGGCTGATGACACCCATCAGAAATGCACGCACACCCAAACAGGAACTCCATAATGAGGCACACGCACAGACCAGAATCATAATAGAGAGTGTGTTTGGGATGCTCAAGTCATGGTTCTGGTGCCTGGACATATCTGGTGGAGCCTTGCAGTACTCGCTATCTACATGTACCCAAATTGTCTTTGTATGTGCCATGGTACACAATATGATCCTGCAGAACAGCATGGGGCAGGCCACACAGCCCCCCACCATTGCCAAGGCCTGCACAGGCACAGAGTGACTCAGAGGAGGAACAACCTGAGCCTGCCCCAGTAGGCAGAAGGAGGTGTGCCCAGTTTGCCCAAGCCTTGACAAAGAGGCAAAGCATAGCACATACACTGACATGGTAGGAACCCAGGGAATGACACCTTTCTCTGACTCGCACATACAGTAAAAGGGATACCAAACATGACACTTCCCATTTTCAGTGGAGGCCTGGGGAGGAAAGCTCCACAATATTACCAAAATAAAACATTGTAGATACATTAATTACACAAATGTAGTACTATATACAATTAGTTAGATCAGTTGTTAATATATAAAAATGTACAAACAGAAAGGATAAGACATTTAATGAGATGACATTCCAATAATACGTAGAAAATGCATAATCTTTTTTTTATTGAGAGTATAAATGGAAACAGAAGTATGAAAGTCAGAGTAGAAGATGAAAGTCTCTTAGCCGTATGTATGAGTATAGAAAGACAATAATATCTACATGTGAGTGAGTAGGATTCAACGTAGAGGGCTGTATATGCAATGCCATTTGCAGCTATTTTGGGATATTCTACTGGAAGGCTACTTGCTGAAAGACAGGTGGATTTCAGTTTTTGAATATTTTTTAATCAAGCCTTTAGGAGTTGAAACAAGTGAGAGGGTAGTAATGATGCCATCTGTGTACCTATTTCTGTATTAGGTGTACTACTTGTGTTAAAGATAGCAGCAGGGACAAATATGTTTCTCAGAGAATTCCCACTCTCTGGTACAAGCTCCCCATCCATGTGATGCAGATTTCCTCCATGTGCCTATTTAAGTGCAATTTGGAGCAATGGATGGGTAATTGGAAATTTGCCCCTGGCCTGGCTTCTTTGTTTTTGGTGGACAGAGGCAGTCAGTAAATCACCCCTATAAATCAAAAATAAATCAAATTTGTGGTTCACATTTGGATTGCATGGCTAGTCTTTTAAGGGCCCTATACACCTATAAACCTATATAGAATGATTTAAATATGCATGCTATGTTACAGTTGCCATGACATGTTGTAGTTTGTTTCATTTGTGAAAGGGCAGAATTGTGAGTTTTTGTCAGGAGGAATAACTATTGATTTTGACCAAAACTGTTCTGGAGTGTTACTGTTCCCTGTAGAGTAGCATAGTAGTTTTGTTTAGCCTAGAGATTGATATTCCTAGGTAGGTTTCATCAGGTTTAATATGTGATGATACTGTTGCTGATTGTTTACTGTTTTTAATAAAGATAATTTTTTCATGTATTATCGCCGTTGTGTATGCATTATCTCTGCTGTGTCTCATTTTTGTATTTGGTCAAGCCTTGGTGCATGCTTTGATTTAACTCTCTTTGCTGAGATGTAATTGAGTTGAACACAGCAAGGGAGGTTTTCATAAGCAGAGTTGCTGCATCATCTAAAAGTAGTGTTTTTAGTGACTGCCTGTTGCTATATACAAGAATAGACAAGTAAGTTTCATTATAAAATGTAGTTGTATTTCTGACTGTTTTGAGTTGGAAGTTTCTAAGAATTTTGGTGTGCTTCCATATGGTGAAAACGGGGTTATGATCTCCTTTTGTGTCAAGCATAATTCCTGCATAGGTGGTTATGGTCTGATCTGATGTCAACATCCACTTAAAGACACTTTATCCATTCATGTCATCATATGTATTAACTGGGTTAATCCATGTAGATTTTGCAGTGGAGTAAATATTGAGTGCCCTTAGGCCAATCAGTATAACATTTACCTAGAATTATTGTTTCTGTCTGCAGTTAGCCAATATATTGTGTCATTAGAGGGTCCTTTGTCTACATAGGTTCATAGGTATATACATGGCTAAAGACCATCAGAAACTTTATAAGCCCCACCATGCAATCCAACCCAGTTGTGTCCCTATGTATCGTGAGCATTTATTAAGAGGAGATATGTTAGTTTGAAAGGTTGTAGAGGTTATATTGGGTGGGTTATGTTAACTTGGGCATTACTGTCTTCCTCTGTCAGTAAGAGACATGGGGGCCAGACCAATGGTGAATTTATGATTTGTCGTCCATTGGTTAAGGTTACATTTAAATAGGGTTAGAGACAGGCTCTACTTCATATGGTTGGGGAATCTGTTTCAGAGCATGGAGATCCTCTGAGACACATAACTGTCTCACCAACATGTCTGATATGTGTCATGAGCAAAATTTAAATCATTGGATCTAGTGGTTCTGATGCTGTTCATTTTGTGGATGTGCAAAAGATTCATCAGAACTGGATTGAAGAATGCCTTGTATGCCAGGCACAAATTGCCACAGAGTATAGAGATCAGGCTTTAACATGATCTGTATAGGACAATGTTTTTATACCCAGGATTCTCCTGGTAAGAAACCTTCTTGGGCATTCCTACTGTTGCATAAATGTGGTCAGGTATCTGGTAAGACACATGCCAAAGGAGGCATTATACGCAATGATGGGTCTGATAAGGGCCAAACAAAATGGCACAATGACTTCCTTGAACTTGGGTGCCATGTCCATACTTATAAGTTGAGCAACATAGAATGATTTTCTTACTACCTTGGCCACATGTTGGTCAAAAACCAGATTATTGTTTACATATGTTCCTATATCACTGACTACTGGGTCATCTCTTAGGGGTGTCTTACTGATGGAATAATTAGCCTGGGTGGCAGGTTTCCCAAAAGGCACTATAACACATTTCCTGGCATTGCGTTTTAATCCATGATCTTGTCACCAATCATTTGTCTGAGTTAGACTCTCTTGTAATATGATTTTGTCATGGGGGGATCTATGATAGCTCCCGATATGCAGTCATCTGTGAACTTGGTCAAAGGTACAGCACATTAGCATTTATCTCCAAAAAGTAGATGATAAAATGGAGTAGTTCTAGCAAGGAGCCCTGAGGTACCTTGCTAGGGACTGATCTCTTAGTGGTAGTGGTATCACCAATCCTGCCTTCTTGGGTCCCATCTGTGAGCTAGCTGGCAATCCAGTGAGTTATGGAGGGGAGTTGTGCTCAGTTCACTGTATTTGTCAACTATACTTGAGTGGGGTATTGTATCAAACTCCTCAGCAGGTCCAGGTAGGTATTATGTATCATTTCCCCCCTTATCCATTGCCTTGTTTACCTTATCAATAATGTTCACCAGGTTTAGTAAGCATGACCTTCCCTTGACAAAGCCAAACTGGGTTGAGTCCAGTGTCTGAAGGCTGCCTACATCTTTGTTGATCAGTTCCTTTCATAATTCATTCCATAAATTTGCATATTAGATTAGTCAAACTAGGTTGGTAGTTTAGTGGGTAGGTTGAGGGTCCACCTTTGTGTATGGGGATAAACATTGCAGTCCTTCTTTCTCTGGCTACAAAGCCTGTTTTGAAGCTATAGTTGAAAAGTGACGCAAGTGATTGTGATAGGCCATGTTTCAAACTATTCCAGGGGATACTGTTAGGACCCATTGAGGCTATGTTTTTGGCCATAGGGAAAGCTGCCAGGACCTGTTCCTTGTTTTTCTTTGGGGAGTTACACTGGTAGGTATTTCATGGGGGGATGCAGGAGGGGTGCATGGGTGAAGAAGGAGCTGAAGTTTTCAGGCAGCAAATTCTCTATTTTACTATGATCTGTGGACATGGCACCATCGACTATTAGTTCGGCATACTGATGTGTGCTGCCTTTGAGGCTTTGAACATGGCTGTAGAAAGCCTTGAGGTTGTCTTTAGAATGTGAGGCTATATTCACCTTGTAATTGACTTTTTTAGAATAGTTTCCTGTTTAATTTAATAAGAAAGCTCTTATTATTGGAATTGCTCTTCCTGATTTTAGCCATGATTTTTTCCTTTTGTTATATACCATATTAAGGTTAAGATTATACCAGAGTGGTCTGTTTTTTTAGTTTGTTTTGGGCTTACTTCTAGTAGGTACAGTAGTCTCTATACAGCCATTTACATGATTGCACTTGGTCTTTGTGAACAATTCTGCATAGGTTGCTTTGAACTAGGTGTTGTGAGGGCCATTACATTTTGACAAAGAATCACTTAACAGGATGTAGCTTTTTTTGGAATAGTTCTTAAGTATTACAGGGTTTACGGGGATTACCGAGTTGATTTTTTTTCAAAATAGACAACTTTGTTGTCCGACCCCAGTGGAGAGTGAGGACATGGCATGGGGCGGGGCTGGTGCAAAACTGTCCCATATTAGTAAATAGCAGGTCCAGCATATCTGAGCCTCTGGTGAGTGTGCGTACTATATGATCAAGGATATTTGTGTTAAGAAAGTCCAGGAATTATTGTGGTTGTAAGTATGAGACAGCGTACGTTTCACAATCTATACAGAGGTAGTTAAAGTCTCCCATGAATAGGGTACTTGGTTTAATGGTGAGCGTATCCAGTAGGTTTAGGTATAAGCTATGGGATTCTAGGGAAATAGAGGGTGACTTATAACTTGCTAGGATATGGTATGAGAACTTGTCTCTAAGTGGGTAGAAAGGTTTTAGCCAATATTCAGAAGACTAGGGGAGACAGGTGCAGACCATCCTTTACAATGCAATGTCGTCTGTTTGCCATGCCCTCCCATGCTTCAAATATTGAATGACTCCTGGAGAGACACCTGAAACTAAGCCAATTATTGAAGTCAATAATCTTTTGCTCATACTGTTGATGTAGTGTATAGGAGCTAGCAAGTTAGGCTGGTGCACGGCAAGAGCACTTGTTAGACCCAAAATCAGAAAAAAGGCCAGCACCAAGGAAGGTTCAAAAGTAGTTTAATAAAACTGAAACTAGACCGGTTTCAGCAGCAAGGCTTTCATCAGTAGTATAGTCAGCAAAAAGCACTTAGTCATCATCTTATATAATGTTCTTTAAGGCATCTATATGACATCACTTCCTGATAAGTCAAAAATGCAAACAAGGCAAAAGTAATTGAAAAATACAATCAAGGCAAAAGTAATTGAAAAATACATAGTTCAGTAAACAAAAAAGTTTGCCTGAGTTGCATGCATATCTCCAGATTATAATGAAAAAATCCCAAGAGACACAGTATACTGGTATATCAATGATAATAAAAAAACTTAATAAGAAACACACAATAAAGGGTAAATGCCCAAAAATAAACCCGAAACAAAAGTCAGGTTATAAGAATTCTGGTGTTGAATACCAGCCACAGTATCCTAAAATGAGCTGAAATGCTAAAACCTAAGCAATGCAACCTGATAAGAAATAAGTACATATACGTAATGCAAGTGATGGTTAATTACAAATTATAATTTATCATTTAATCCAGGAGGGAAAAGCCCCCCAAGTTTAATGATCCACCTTTTTTCTTTGGTATTTAGGATATCATGCCAACCTGTTTTAAAAGATCGATTCCCTATGATATGATCAATGATGGTGAATGTAAATTTGGCAGTGGGATGTTTGATAACATGTCTATATAGTGCATTAGTTAATCTTCTGTTTCTAATGTCACCAAGGTGTTCAGAGATCCTGACACGAAACTGTCTAGACGTTTGGCCAATATAAAATGCATGACATGTACATGTGGCAAGATAAATAATCCAGTCTGAACTGCAGTTACCAAAAACTGTATGTCGATATTTGTCCAGTGTTCCTACTAGTGAAAGAAGTAGTTTTGAAAATATAGTTACAAAAACTGCAATGTCCACATGGATAAATGCCTGCAAGTTTATCTCCAGTAAGTGTTCTTTGAGTTGGAGTGTGATCCATGACCCTGGTTTTTTTATAGTGTGAAAATAAATTCCCTAAAGTTTTGCCTTTCCTATAGGAAAAATAACATCGTTCTCCGAGATAATCTTCCAACAATGGATGAGAATTCAATATATTCCAATGAGTATTGATAATATTTACTAAATTGGCACTATTCCTGCCATAAGTGGTAACAAATCTACATACATCTGATTCCTCATTATGAGTTTTAGTATTGTATTGGAGAAGAGAATCCCTGGATTTAGCATTACTAAATTGGACTGCTGACTCAATAGTACGAGTGGAATAACCTCTGGACAAAAATCTCTTGGTTAGATCCATTTGATGACTCTGAAGATCATCCACTGAGGAACAAATCCTTTTCATCCGCACAAACTGTGATTTCGGTATGTTCCGAATAATATGTTTCGGATGGAAACTATCAGCATGTAGAAGGGTATTATATTGTGAGAATTTTCTGTGTACGGACGTTCTAAGAGTGTTATCCTCCTGTCGAATTAAATTGACATCCAAATAACTGATTGCACTCCTATTATATTCCACAGTGAATTGATACCCCAGATGTTCCCATTCAAATGTTGAATAAATTCCTGGAGGTATTCCTCACCTCCTTTCCATATAAGCCAACAGTCGTCCAGGTATCTTCTCCATATATCAATCTCAGGTAGATATATGTTATGCAAAGGGTCATATAAAATCATATCTTCCATGTAGCCCATAAAAGATCAGCATAAATGGGTGCAAAGGATGCACCCATAGCCGCATTCTGTAGTTGCCAATAGCAGTTTTGTTGGAAATAAAAACATTTTAGTTAGAATGTGTTCAGCCATACACAACAATAAGGTGTTCATCCCTGGGGGGTATAAATTGGTTTTATTTAGCCAGTATTCCAAGGCATTAATACCCGCCCAATGAGGGATGCTGGTATAAAGCGAGAATACATCAAGGGTACACATAAGCCATTCAGGGTCCAACTGAGACTCGGAGACTATCTGCAAAAATTCAGTCGTGTCCTTGATTCTTGCTCTAACACATGTTAACAGTGGTTTCAATTTTTCAGTTAGAAAACAGACAAGGGTTCAGTGAGTGACCCAATGCCAGATACAATCGGTCTGCCTGGTGGCTGATCAATGGACTTATGAATCTTAGGAAGTAGATAAAGTTGTTGTTTCGCAGGATCCTTAACCGTCAAATGAGTTTTGGTTTTATCAGAGATAATTCCAGATTCTACAGCCTTTTCCAAAAATTCATTAATTTCAAGGCAAAACCTGGAGTAGGATCAATCTCCATCTTCATGTAATGATGATGGTTGGAAAGTTGTCTAAGACCTTCATTCACATAATACTCAGTATCCATCACCACCACCGCACTTTGTCGGCAGAAATAATAACAATATCCGTATTATTTCTGAGTTGTGTGAGTGCTATTTGTTCCTTCCTAGACATGTTATGCTTTATAGTGTCAACAGAACCCAAATTGAAGTGTATATCCTTTATAACCGCCTGCTGGAAAACAGCAACATGTTTATCCATGGGAGGGTTAAATGTAGATTTGTGAAATCTAAAATCAGATGATCTTTGAGCATTGTCAGTTTAATCTTGTTGTTGAAAAAATAATTTCAAGTTAATTTTCCTACAAAAATCCATTGTATCAGAAACCAAAATACTTTCATCAGTGAAAAAACCAGGTATAAAACCAAGGCCTTTATTAAGAAGGGAATATAGATCATCAGTCAAAATATGACTTGAAATATTTAAAACATTAGTACATGAATGATTTACTTCACTATCGACATGAAGAGCTCTTCTAAGTTTTTGACCCCTGTGTTTCCTTCCTGCCCTGTGTTTTTTCCCCCTAAAGGGACCTCAGTCCTTCGACCCCTTTTAGCATTTGGAGAATCACCAATATTAGGTGTCTCAGTGTCAGTAGTCGAAGAATCCTCACCAGAGGTAATAAAGCTAGGCCCAGTCTTTTTTAAAATAGACCTTGGTCTTTTTTTGCGTATAAATGAAGCATTCTTGGTACCATGAGCAAACCTCACACCCCTTTGTGAATCAAATTGTTTGCCCCTATCATAATCTTCCTTATCCCGGGCAAATTTATGCAATTTCTTTTTCTTAAGGTTATTTTCCAAAATAGAGATTTCTTTAGATAATTTGCCAAGACAACCCTGAAAACTAGCCTCATGTTCAAACCGTTTCAGGTTGTTACATGTTTTTTCTACCTCAGTAATATTACTCTGTATTGTTCTCTCATAGAAAGCGGCCAAAATATTAACTCTAATCATGGCAGCCTCCTGTTGTGCTTGTTGCCAATCTTTCAACAGAGTTTCATCCGGTGTGCCCACTAGTGGTTGGATTTTACATCTCAATCCTCTAGGGGATATATTCTGTATTTGGTAAGCTTTAAACAATTTACTGTGCCAAATGTTTGTTCTAAGCATCTTAATTTGTTTACCTAATTGAAAGAATAAGTTTTCGCAACCGTCAACTGGATCCATGATTACCAAATCCACCTTTTCTGTATGTTCAGTTCCTATGCCAAAAATTTTTAAGTCATCCTTGTCGGAGCATAAACCAGATAATAATTTACTGAGATCCATGACAATAAGTTGCAATGAAGAAGATATAAAAAATAAAAAATAAAAATGAACCCTGAAAAGATTCTTTTATTCTTAAGGGTTGAATTGGCAAATCATGAATAAGTCCAAAAAAGAAAATCACAATCAGAGTCACAAAGAAGTTGAAGCCAGAATAAATGGCAAATGTAACCCTATATACAGGAATAATTAACCCTAGCACCTAGGCAAAAATGCTATACAGACCAAAAAGTCAAAGGCCTGTAATGTCTAAAATGCAATGTTCTGAGTAATGCACAACCCACAGTTGTTCAGAGGTGGCTAAATCCATATGGAGTATACCAATATGTAATGAATTTAAGCCAGACACACTTATGCACCTTATTTAAATCAGATAACAATATTAAGAAATCAATAATTGTTCAATACAGTCCTCAGATGAAAATGTTGTCAAAGGTATAAATGTACAGATGATTATTGTCAGCACTGTATGCCCAGCAATTATTCTAAAAGAAGACCTGAGTGCAACACTGGGCAAACAAAACAAAAGCCCTCAAAATATGTGACCAATATTGACTCAAATGTGAAACAAAACATGAACCAGTAGGAACATAGGAATGAACAGATATAAGCAATAATATTGTATCAACCTAGTGTATATAACAATGGCTAGTTCATCATAATCAAATGAAATAAAATAAAATTATGCACATATTACAAACTGAGCACCCATACATGAAATGTCCTTGAAAATAGCAATGTTGTATTATGCTACAACAGTACTCAGAAATCCAGTATAAAAAAGAAAACGACTAGGCAAAATATTATGAAATATACACGTGTTATAAATTAAGAACACATACATGAAAAGTCCTGAAAAAATGGCACTGTTATATTGTGCTACAACAGTTCTCTAAAGTCCAGTATTCAAGAAAAAACGACTTAACAACACCTTCCAGACAGTTAAATGATTGTCACAGAAAAATTCTTCATTATGGTAAAACAATTACCAATGAAAATTAATCCAAAAATAGATGTCAAGAACAGTACCTGGAAAGATGAAGTTTGAAATGTATTAGGACCCTTAAAAAGTTGTTCCAAACAATGTCCCAAAAGGCCAAATCAATCCTCGAAGTCCTGATATGTCCAAAAACAGTATGGAAACCACAACGACCTTGAAAAACAAATCCCAATCCGAAAGATGGTGGAAAAACACTTGCAACCACGTGTAAATGCAAACGATAAACTCAACAGCGTTAATGCATCCAATATACTCACTTATTAACTTAGATAAACATGATAATCCAACAAAACCAAAAAAGGATGACCAAAAGTTCAATCCTTTAAAAAGAAAGCGATGTAGATGCCATGCATCCGAAAATAACGATGTCCAGGATGAAAAATCCTAAGCAATCCACAAAAAAGATGACTACCTGAATGGTAGAACTCCCAAACGCCAACAGCCAGCACAAACGAAAATCAATGTAGTATATAGGAGCTAGCAAGTTAGGCTGGTGCACGGCAAGAGCACTTGTTAGACCCAAAATCAGAAAAATGATTGTCACAGAAAAATTCTTCATTATGGTAAAACAATTACCAATGAAAATTAATCCAAAAATAGATGTCAAGAACAGTACCTGGAAAGATGAAGTTTGAAATGTATTAGGACCCTTAAAAAGTTGTTCCAAACAATGTCCCAAAAGGCCAAATCGATCCTCGAAGTCCTGATATGTCCAAAAACAGTATGGAAACCACAACGACCTTGAAAAACAAATCCCAATCCGAAAGATGGTGGAAAAACACTTGCAACCACGTGTAAATGCAAACGATAAACTCAACAGCGTTAATGCATCCAATATACTCACTTATTAACTTAGATAAACATGATAATCCAACAAAACCAAAAAAGGATGACCAAAAGTTCAATCCTTTAAAAAGAAAGCGATGTAGATGCCATGCATCCGAAAATAACGATGTCCAGGATGAAAAATCCTAAGCAATCCACAAAAAAGATGACTACCTGAATGGTAGAACTCCCAAACGCCAACAGCCAGCACAAACGAAAATCAATGTAGTGTATAGGAGCTAGCAAGTTAGGCTGGTGCACGGCAAGAGCACTTGTTAGACCCAAAATCAGAAAAAAGGCCAGCACCAAGGAAGGTTCAAAAGTAGTTTAATAAAACTGAAACTAGACGGTTTCAGCAGCAAGGCTTTCATCAGTAGTATAGTCAGCAAAAAGCACTTAGTCATCATCTTATATAATGTTCTTTAAGGCATCTATATGACATCACTTCCTGATAAGTCAAAAATGCAAACAAGGCAAAAGTAATTGAAAAATACAATCAAGGCAAAAGTAATTGAAAAATACATAGTTCAGTAAACAAGAAAGTTTGCCTGAGTTGCATGCATATCTCCAGATTATAATGAAAAAATCCCAAGAGACACAGTATACTGGTATATCAATGATAATAAACCAGAATTCTTATAACCTGACTTTTGTTTCGGGTTTATTTTTGGGCATTTACCCTTTATTGTGTGTTTCTTATTAAGTTTGTTTATTATCATTGATATACCAGTATACTGTGTCTCTTGGGATTTTTTCATTATAATCTGGAGATATGCATGCAACTCAGGCAAACTTTTTTGTTTACTGAACTATGTATTTTTCAATTACTTTTGCCTTGATTGTATTTTTCAATTACTTTTGCCTTGTTTGCATTTTTGACTTATCAGGAAGTGATGTCATATAGATGCCTTAAAGAACATTATATAAGATGATGACTAAGTGCTTTTTGCTGACTATACTACTGATGAAAGCCTTGCTGCTGAAACCGGTCTAGTTTCAGTTTTATTAAACTACTTTTGAACCTTCCTTGGTGCTGGCCTTTTTTCTGATTTTGGCTCATACTGTTGAATCATCTAGGATGATATACAGAGTGCTGTTATTCATAATGATTTTGAGTTAATTTTTGGTGCAGTTACTAGGATTTCATCATTTTCAATGTTTAGAGCTTTTATGGGATGTACAGCAAAGACAAACTTTTAAAAATACAATTGTACTAATTTTACTAGAACACTCATTATAGACAATACTGTAGCCAGGAGGCAGTATTTCTTCATCTTTTGTGTGTAATTTAAACCATGTGTATGTTACTGCAATTATGTCAGGTGGAAGGGGTAGAGAAATACCTAGCTATCCAGGTTTGTTATTTTATTCTGCATACTATGGACATGTATATAAAAGATGTATTAGGTGTTATGTATGGTAGGAGCTGGGCTATACTGAATGTCCTCACATTTTTAGAAAGCGTCTGAGTTTAAAGTTTAATGTCAGGAAGCTAACTGCTTCCCCACCCATGGAAGGCCTGCTATTTTCCTTTAATGCCCATCCTCAATTTCATTATTACTGTGCTTAGACAATGATCTGTCTGGTAAGTGGTTTTCCAACTATTTTATTAATAGTATATATTTTTTTATATTTTTGATGTAAAATGTTACACACACACACGCACACACACACACACACACACACACACACACACACACACACACACACACACACACACACACACATATCTTGTTTGACATTGATTGTTTCACTCTGTTTCATTGTTGTGAAATAAACAGAATTCACGGACTTCAAAGTACTTGTGAAGACCTGTATATGTCGCAGCAGCTGGAATAGCTCCTATCAACTGCAGATGATGAACTTCTGGAAGAATTGTTTTTCTGATTGCTAACTGCAGCATAAAAAAATGTATATAGAAACAGAGCAGAAAAATGTAAACAGAAGTAATTTTTTTAGCTATAAACAACCAAGATAAAAAACCCTGACATAAATGTTTTCCTGTGTTTTCAAAAATGTGTTTATTGATAGTTTTTACCTCGGTATTCTTAGTACATGTTGTTAGTTGTTGGCTATCCTGGTACATAGCCTGCACTAGTTCTAGCAATATTTCTTGGACTTTGAACCCTCACAAGGCTGTCTAAATCAACTTTCGTGGGTCCTTGTCATATACTTTCTAGAAGCCTAGAAATGCCCAGTTGGACTCTCTCTCATTTCTAAATTTTTCTAAGCTGTGTCACTGCAAACATCAGTTCAGTTGTGCTGCATATTGATCGGAATCCGAACAACTCATCTTCCATCTTACTTTCTACTACCACGCATTCTCTCCAAACCTTTCATACAGTGTAAGAAGAGTCTGATACCTTGGGTCTATATAATTTCAGCAAAATACCTATTTATCAAATAGCTATTTGTCGAACTGAAATTATCAAAACCTCTCTTCATCAAATGGCCATTTCATCGAACTTTTTCACAGAGAAAAGAAATGGCCATCCAACCTAGCACCCATCACTTTTTTTATTGTTGTGTCTTTCGGCTTTTCCCAGTTAGGGGTCGCCACAGCGGAACTCCGGTCCGCTAATGATTGGCAGTAGATTTTTACGTACTGAGTTGCCGGCTCTGATGCACAACCTTCAACGAAGGTGCACCCATTCACGCATGTCTCCACACAGAAGACGCTCTAGCTGAGAATTGAACAGGACAATGTCTTACTGTGAGGCGACAATGCTATCGCAGCACCACAACCTAGCACCCATCACTGAACTCTAAAAATGTAAATCCCACCCAGGTGGAGGGACTCACCCCAACACCTCACACACACCCCTAACAAAATATACCAACTCGGAGATCGTACTACAGTGGGGGTAAAGAGAAAATTCCCAATGATATCCAACCATTGCTTTTCCGAGCAAAAAAGTTCAATGAAATGGCTGTTTGATAAAGAGAGGTTTCAACAGTTTGGGTTTGACAAATAGTTTTTTCAATCAAGTGATACAGACCCGATACCTCTATACTGCCCATAGTTGTGAATGTCCCCTTTGTTCTTGTACACTGGCACTGTTATGGGGGATATCTGATGACTATCTTTATCTTTCTGTCTTTGCCTTGCAACCTGATAGAGTGCCTTTGTGAAACTACTGAGTCACTATCCAGAAGCTGGTAGAGTGCCTCTGATGCCTTGTTCATTGCCACTGCAACTGCTATCTTAGCCTTTTTGTTAGCCAACCAATATTCCTTCTTAACTTGGTTAGTCTTTTCTATCTCCCACTTTTTTCCTGCAGTGTTTCATCTGAGTTCCTGAACTTCTGCATCCCACCACCAGCTCTCCTTATGGACCTTATTTTCATATCTGGCTCAGACACATATCTGTCTGATAGTCCATACATGCTGTTTGGTGGAGCTGTCGTTCATCTCAAACTCCACCTTCTTCCTGAGGTGTTAGAGCCCTGAGTATTTCCTTGAACTCTTCTACTTTCTCTCCAATAAACTTCCAGGTCTTCAAACTAGTCTCTGTTGACCTTAGAGCCTTTTCTTGCCACCACATGCATGTAATTGCAGCAACCAGTGGTTTATGCTGTGGACTGACTGTTTCACTAGAGATAACTTTGCAATCACTAATTCTACTCCAGTATCAGAAGTGTATCAGTTGCAGTTGCCAGGAGCTAGTCCAGCTACTGTGACATATACAGGCCATACCTCTCAACTATACAGATTTTTGCAGAATGTCAAGACTTTGGCCTCAAATTCTTAGTCCGTTTTTCATAAAATTGTGGTTTTCTAGCAAATTAGTGGCAAATCATTAAAGACTGAAGTTCAAAAATAATGACAGATGTTTGGGTTTTGGACTTTATATCCTTCAGAAAACTCATGCTAATGCAAAATCTGCAATTCTATCAACTTTCTAAGCTTGCAAGAACAATATTTAAAAATTGCCCATATGTTTGGGCCCTTGCCCCACTTTTATTTATGGGGTTGTCCAGATTTCTTGCTCTAAAAGGTTGAGAGGTATGATACAGGTCTTCAAATACTCAGAAGTCTGAGTTTTGTTTTATAACAATGGAACAGACTGAAAATCAATGCCAAACAAGGTATCAGTGTGTAAAACGTGTGTGTGTGTGTGTGTGTGTGTGTGTGTGTGTGTGTGTGTGTGTGTGTGTGTGTGTGTGTGTGTGTGTGTGTGCACCTGTGTGAGTATGTATGACTGTGTATTAAAGACATTATTAAATATTTTAAAAAATGTTATATTTTAGATGCATAATGCTTCCTCCAACAACAATTACACAGCCTGTACAAAATTTTAAGCATTATCAAGAGGAACAATTTTACATCAAAAATATAAAAAATATATATATTTCCATTCTAAGAGGAAGTCTACCCGAGTTGCATTTTGTCCACCCCTGCATATGACCTTTGGCCTACCTCACTTACAGAACCATGTGTTATCCTGCATCAAGCCATTTGCCAGACAAAACTCTAGAATGGTCTCTCCTTCTTTATTCTAGTTGCCTCACTCATGTGAAGTCAGACATACCTCATATCCTGTTCTTTCTTTCCCAATATGTGCATTAGATGCTCCATCAACACCAGCTTATCTATTACATCTTACAGCTGCTGCCGGAATGCACTCTTTTCCTCAATATTATAACCCTGATGTATGTTACAGACTGAGATTATGACTACTGCTTTATCATTACACTAGAATCTGATTTCCATATGTCTGTCACTAATTCTGATGACAGCCTCTTAAATATAACCTAAAATAAATGAGTAAATATTGCATTCATTGTGAAGTCCATG
This sequence comes from Protopterus annectens, assembly GCF_019279795.1. Taxonomy (NCBI): domain Eukaryota; kingdom Metazoa; phylum Chordata; order Ceratodontiformes; family Protopteridae; genus Protopterus; species Protopterus annectens. Next base: position 984,843,015 of record NC_056729.1, read on the forward strand.
CATTTTTTTTCATGAGTTGGGAATTCAAACTTCTCAGGAAAGGGTGGTAATTCATACAGAACATCTTTTAAAATGCAATTAAAAATACAGATGCAGGTAGAACAGCATTTGGCTGCATCTCAAATGATGCATTTTGTTAAGTTTCCAGATGATTAATATAGACAGAATTCAAGTTCAGTATAAAAGATTTTATCCCAACCATTCCAAGAAACAACAGGAACAGACCACATCAGTACAAATGGAACAGGAACATACCTCTCAACCTGGAAACATCAAAAATCTGGACAAGGCCCATGAAAAATAGGGAAAAATCTGTACACTGATTAACGTAAAATTTGCATACATAATTACATAACCCCGTCCATTCTAATGTATTGTGGCATACTAACTTTCAAATGCAAACTGAAGCATAGACAACTAAAGTATGGCACCAGAGTCCCCTGCAGCCATTCCAATGTCACATTGCCTGGCTATTTTGCCCCATTTGCCATAAACATTAATGTGTGCATACTGCTTTACTTCTACAATGATTATTTGGATTTTATTTTTAACTTTAAGGCACAATGCAGAAACACTAATAGACATAGGCTAAACAAAGCAATACTGTCTCACAATGAAAATAGTCTTGACATTAAAACTTCTCTGTCCTTGAAACTCACATTCATTGAAACAGCATTGAAACCCACACCACATCCAAAGAAAATGCATCTGGCCAGTGATGGATAAAGATTACCTTTGGGCTGTTTTCAAATCGTAGACCCAAGGCTTGCACATAAAACAAACATACATGTGTTCTCTGATACACCTTCCTGACTTTATTAAATTATATTCCTTGTATAATACAGCACACTTGTCAGACTTAAGTTAGTGCGCATTTTAAATTTATTGCTTGAACATTTTTCCAGTAGGCATTAGGCTGTCAAACAAAATGCATGAACCAATAATGACAAAACTGCCCACTTCAGAACATTTCCATCATAAAAGTCTACTTACACACACGCGCACACACACATACACACACACAATATATATATATATATATATATATATATATATATATATATATATAATTATATATATATATATATATAATTATATATATATATATATATATATATATATATATATAATTATATATATATATATATATATATATATATATATATATATATATATATATGTATATATATATAAAATGACTGTAGTGTAAGCCGTAGGCATCTCGCATAGCTTCTCGCAATTATTTTCAATTTCATTTTTTTTTTTTGGGGGGGGGGGGCAAAAGGCCAAAAACCAGGGACACATTTTAAACACTGCTTGCATAATTTTGGAAAGTTGCTAGAATAAAATGTTGTGTTACCACCATGCATTTCACTGCCAAGTCTTGAACCCTGAACCCTGTGCACTACAGTCAGAGCAACATACCTCTATGCCAAATCAGCAGCTTCCTGAAAAACATGAAGACTGAAACTTAAATGGCTATCATTTAGTGAATTCAATTCTTACTTCTCACCATAGCCCTCAACCTCTTAGCATAGAAAATGCAGATAAAGCCAATAATTAGGGAATATAGCCCTAAAATAGGGACAGATTTCAAATACTGATCTTATAAACTTACAAAATTGCTAAAATAAAAGGTTTTGTGTTACCATTTATTTTCTGAAGAATACGAAGTCTGAAGTTCAAATGCACACACAAACACACACACACACACACACACACACACACACACACACACACACACACACACACACACACACACACACACACACACTAAAAAGAAGATACCTTAAATACAGTTAGATAACTGTCCATGCAGCTGAATAACTGAGCTCTGTGCAGCTCATACACACACCATAAGCCCATGGAGAAGAAAATACCTTCCCAAAAAGAACTCCATTCACAAAAATAAGCAGTACCTGCTTAAAAGCTCATTTCCTTCAGTGTGCTTACAGATTTGTAAGCGAGGAAAGCTTAATTAAAGAAATAAGCAGGACCTAAAAGCTAAATCTTTTTGCTTCACTCTCAGACAGATTTCAAACAGCCAGAGAGCCAGGAAAGCAATTCTGACAGGCTGACAGAGCTGATGTTATCGGAAATGAAGGAGTGCCACTTTGGAATCGTGGCACCCCATTATTTGGACCTCAAAACTCAGTAAAAACCGAGTAATTCAGTACAGTTGGGAAGTATGAACAGTAACCTCTACTCCTTATCCCATACACTAACTCTGTCTCCCTCCTTCTGCCTTCCTGTATCTCCACCTACTAGCACAAGACCAGAGCACAACATATTCATCCCTTACTTAAGAACAGCACTATAATTACAATATGTAAATTAAAGATCACTAACATTGTAATGAACTCTGAATTACATCAACATTTGTTTTTATGTAACATAGTCCTCAAGCCAACAAGGTCTCCTTCTCACATGAACTTCAGGAATTTGAGCAAATTCAGGCATTGCTGTCACTGTAGATTGAAGTTGGAATTCTACTGGGGCATTCCTTGAAGCATCACTTGTCTCAGGTGCATTTGACTTAGATAAATGGGAAGAATGCCAATTTTTCCATCTGCGAACAATTAAGTATATGGACCAATTTCCTTTTGAAGTTCCACAGGTTGCGAAAATCTTGGATGTGTTTTTGGAATGTGTAGTGGATTACAAATACACACCTTGTCACCCTTTTGAGAATGAGGAAGCCATGCTCCACGTCTAGTATCGAAACACTGTTTAATTTTCTCTTGAAGAGAGGAGACCCTTTTACCAATGGTACCATCATTAACCATGCAGGAAAAAGGAGAAGAAAGAACACTGAGACGTGTTTGCATTTTTAGGCCAAGAAGCATTTCAAAAGGGAAAACTGCTGAAGTAGCGTGTGATGTTTCATGATATACCTGAAGAAATTCTGAGACAATTGGTTTCCAAGGTTTTGCCTTTAAAACAGCAGATTGTTTGTGACCTTTGAGAACATGATGAAATCTTTCAATGGCACCATTTGCAGCTGGGTGATATACTGAAGTACACGTGTTGTATATCTCTTTTTGCCAGAAATGCTGAAAAATCTTCAGAGGTTTATTGACATCCATTATCTGATTCCGAAGGTGCATAGGGATCATCTCAACCCCCCTCTAAGACCGATTATTTCTGGAAGTAAAGCCAAAACCTTCCCAATTGGAGTAGTTATTGACACTATGTTGAAATTTATATATGACAAGGTTAAACACCTAGTCAAAGATTCTTGGGAATTTTTGAAAAACTTTCCTACTCATATTGATGTCAACAACTTATTATTCTGCTCTATAGATGTAATTGATCTGTTTAGTAGCATTCCAATTGAGGACGGTTTAGAGGCCTTCACAAGGAGTTTGAGAAAACATACTGAATTTAGTTGGGATAAAATTTCCATTCTGGTTGAACTTATGAGCATTGTTTTGGAATACAATTTCATTTACTTTGAGGGAGAAATTTTTCGGCAAACCAAAGGCGTAGCGATGGGTGCCACTTGTGCATCCATCTTCGCCAATTTGGTCATGCTCGATTGGGAGGAGAATTTTGTTTTCAACAGTGCATACTATGATAATGTACTGTATTATTCTCGTTACCTTGACAACATTTACATATTATGGAAAGGCAACAGCAGCTCCTTTGAGAGCTTCATTGGGTATTTAAACAGTTGTTGTGATTTTCTTAAGTTCACTTATACTTACAGTACTATTGGTGTCCCCTATTTGGACACGTTGATTTCTGTTGATGGCGAAGGCTTCAAATCTTCAGTCTACAGGAAAGCTACATTTTCTAACTCCTATTTGGACTACAACAGCTTTCACCCATTCAAACTTAAAAGAAACATATTTAAGGGTCAGTGCATTAGGGCTATTAGAATGACATCTAGACATCAAGACATGATTAATGAATTGAAGTATATTACTAGTCTCTTCATTGAGAGGGGATATGACCCTGGTATGCTGGAGGATGTTTCTTCATATGTTTTGAGTCTAAGGGGGACTAGATACTCCCCGCTTTTGGGGATGATTACAGGTTCAAGCATTGAAGTTTCTGTTCCATTTAATATTACTCGACAGGTTATGGTACCTACTAATATTTTTAACAAGGCACTTATTGTTGAACACAACCCCTTTAGTCAAGTGCTTAAAAATATAGTATGCAAAAATTGGTACATCCTAACATCCACACAGGATGTGGCTAACATTGTGGGACATGAACCATTGTTTGTTGGAAAAATGGGTAAAAATCTCAAATGCTTTTTTGAAAATGTATGCACACCCAAATTTCAGGATAAGTCCCATACCACTAAATGTGGTACATGTAATCAGTGTGGTTATATACTGGAGTCAAACAGTGTTTGTTTAAATAACATATGCAACACGAAATTACATCTATCCAGAGGCAATTGTAGATCAACTATGCTGGTTTACATTGCTATTTGCTCAGCCTGCCAGTATTTTTATATAGGCAAGACTGAGAGGCAACTCAGGCAGAGAATATATTCACATATGTATTCTATTAGGAAGTTAGACACAAAGAATGCCTTATGTGGACATATTTTAGATTTTGGGACTGAACATTCCTTTAAATTTGGCATATTAGAATCAGTCAGATGTAAACCTAGGGGAGGAAATCTCAAAAATTATCTGGCATATAGAGAGTTATGGTGGCAGGTTTACACTGACGCCACCACAGTGCCAGGGATTAATGATTGTTTGACTATCAAACCCTTATTACTGTTGGAATGAATAACATTACATCTTATTTTTACACAATATTCATTTTAACATTACTTGCTATTTAACTAGTTTTATTCGTTTTGCAAATTTATATTGTGGCATTGTATATGACCTGTATTAGGTTGTAATACTAGTAATTTGTATTTTATGTTTCTCTTATCTGATTGGCGTATATTTGGTGCCTTTTTTACTATTTAGTCAATTGACTTTTAGTGCATATTTGTTCTGATGAAACTCGCTGTTTGCGAGTGAAAGCGCTCAACATTTGGCTTGTACAATAAAGCTGTTTTGATTTTATTACATCTTGCTCATCTGGACTAGCTGATTTTTACTGTGAGCTGGCAGCAAGCAGGTTGTTTTCGGCTGCCGGGTTGTTTGGAGACTATTTTTTGTGCAATCTGCTGTCCTTCAGGATTATCTGATACAATGGTATGTGGATGTCCAAATCAACTGATAACTGAAGTAAGGAAGTCTATAACTTTTCTGGCCAATTGCTGTGATAATTAGGGCATAACAACAATTCCAGATAGTCATTTCAAATGGAACTACCACATTTATGGTCAACTTTTGCCAAGGTTCAGATGGAAATGGAACAGGTTCTAAAGGTGCGGCTGAAAGATTGGCAGAGTTGACAATTTTTAACTTAAGCTGCAACCATGTCATCCATATGCTGGCCATCAGTATAGACCATGCAGCTCCTGTTTGGTTCTCACCACACCTTGGTGGCCTTCATGTGCAAGTGTCACTAAAGTGTGGTGCAGAGAAATGGGAGTAATGTGATGAGTGCCATGGAACACAAACTCATCTTGTGCACTGAGCTCATCTTGTAATCGGAAATATGGACACATTTGTGTCCACTGCATTAAGAGAAGAAGGCCAACCATTGGTAAGATGGGTTCACAGAGTGGACAACTTACTGTAGAAGGCAGAGGCAAATTCACAAGGTGACAGGGTAGTTAAAGCAGCAGACATCACCACAGTCTCAGGTTCAGAAATGTCTTCAGCAGTAGCACGCACGGGCAAGCATGAGAGACAATCAGCAATGTAATTCTGTGACCCAAGACAATAAGCAACAGTGTAGTTGAAAGACAGCAGTCATGCTGCCCAACACGCAATCAACATGCCTGCCAGATCAGACCCTTTTGAGAACAGTAGCATGGTCAAAGCTTGGTGATCAGTACAGAGAGTAAGTTTACAACCCCACAAGTAATTTTTCTTTTTTCAACCACCCACACATGAAAGAAATAGCTTCTTTTTTAATTGTAGAATATTTCCTTAAAGAAGCAGTAAGAGTACTAGATGCAAAGGCAACTGTCTATACTGTATGGTCAGAGAGAACTTGAGCAAGGACAGGTCCAAGCCCATAATCGGATGCTTCAGTAAAAAATACAGTAGGCAAATCAGGGCTAAATAAAGCCAAGGCTGGACTATCAATCAGCCACTGTTTCACTGGCATAAAACTGCACTGACCTTCCTTAGACCAGGACAATTCCATATCTTGGTGGAGGCAGGCACATAGGCATTCTACAATGGTGGCAAAGTGTGGAATAAACTTATTATACCAAGATGCAAGTCTAAGAAGGAACATAACTTGGAAACATTGTTGGGAGCTGGGGCATAGAGAAGAGCCTCAAGATGCTCCTGATCAGGCTGTATCCCTTGTGCTGTTACAGTATGGCACAGAAAATGCAAACTGCCCTGACTGAAATGCCATTTTGATTCATTTCTCTGTAATCCTGCAGCTTTTAGGCATTTAAGAACTGCCTGAAGTGGTGATCATTGTCAGCCTCTGTGCATCGCCACAAAATTATATCATCTAAGTAGTTTGCAACATTTGTCAACACCTGCAAAATTGTAGCAAGTATCTTTTGAAAACCAGATGTAGCAGATGCTAACCCGTATGGAACCTGGAAAACCGGAACAAGACATTATGAGTAATAAATGCAGTCAAGTCATGGCTGTCTTCATGAAGCAAAAGCTGACAGTATGTGCTTTCTAAATCAATAGTATAAAACACTGTTGCTCCTGTCAGCAAGGATAGCATTTCATCAATGTGAGGAAGAGGAAAACTGTCCATAATGGTAGCTTTATTAGTTTCTCTCAAATCAACACATAGGCAAATATCAGCAGTCTTCTTTTGAACCACCACAATAGGCGAGACCCAGGGAGAAACATCAGTTCTTTCAATAATCCCTGCTTGAAGAAGATGATTGAGCTCTGTACTTATATCCTGCCAAACTGACAGAGGTAGGTAACATATTTTGTTATACTGGAGTAACAGAGTCTAATACGTTTTGTGAATGAAGCCTTTTGCACAACCATGGGTCAGAGGAGGTAATGGAGCTGTAGAAAGATTCATGACAGGAACCAAGCTCATGGAAGCACATGATAACACAGTACTGCCATTAAAGCATAAATGTAGACCCTTTGTTAAATCCATACCCAGCAAAGAAGTTCCAGACTTGACAATGAAAACAGATGTAGAGCACATAACATCATCTTGGTACACAGTAACTGGTAAGCAGCCAAGTACAGGAACGTGAGCATGGGAATAAGTCACTAACTTAACTGCAGGTGGCAATAAAGATTCACCTTGGAAGTGTGCATTGTATATACATTTAGACAAAATGGATACTGATGAGCCAGAATCTACAATTAGATCCATAAGTGCAGTACCAGTTGAAGTTTTCATCGTAATACTGCAACGGATTCTCTCACATGATGTATGGTCACTTAAGTAAAGGATATGAAGCTCAGGTAAGGCAGATTCCTGCACAGAGCATGTTTGCAAAGAATGGCAAACATGTGCAAAATAACCATTCTTTTAGCAGTTGTTACATTTAACAGAAGCAGCAGGACAGTATTTATCATTGGCAAGATGCTTATCAGATCCACAATGATAACAAGCACAAAAAGAGGCCGCAGAAAGTGTAACAGCTGTAGGCTGTAAAACAAGTTGGGGATTGGAAGAAGGCCTGTCGAGGTGGTGACCAGCAGCAGACACAGGCTGAGTATGTAAAATCTGTACTAGGACTGGTTTATCACCTGAGATGAACTTTGCCTGCTTACCCGCAGCTTCATTTTGCGTAGCAAGTATAATAGCTTTATTTAAAGTCAGGTCGGATTCTTAAAAAGTAATCATTCACATGTACAATGACTAGGAACACGTTCCACCAACTGATCATGTAACATTTCATCTAGTTTATTATCAAACTCACATTTAACTGCTAAATCTCTTAATGCAGACACATACTGAGGAATAGTTTCATGGGCAGCCTGAGCATGTTTTCTAAAAGCATGCCACTCAGCATCGACATTTCTCCATGGAGCAAAATGAGCTCATAAAGCCCTAATGGCATCCTCCATTGACATACCTTGGTTCAGACGTGTGTAAAACAGTCTCTGACCTTCTGTTTCCAGACAATGAAAGAGAAGTGCTTGTTTGGGTACTTCTGGCCCATCATCTCCTGATGCCCCAACAACCAGCATGTAGTTATTAAACTTTTTCATCCACATATCAAACCATATAGCATGTTCACCTGAGCATGGCAAAAATGGTGGAGGAAAAGGAGTAGCAGCAACAGCCATTGTAAACAAGCAGAAACAATTAAGTACCTTGTCACCAAATTATTAAGTTGCAGATGATTAATATAGGAACCTCCAGTCCTTATCACATCCACTAAATCTGTCTCCCTCCTCCTGCCTTTATCTATCTCCATCTAGTGTCACAAGACCAGAACACAACACATCTCCTGAAAAGTCATAAAGGAATTGTTATTATTAGTGATAGTAGTAGTATGTTTAAACCAACATCCAAGAATACTTAGACCCTAAGTAAAAGGTTAGGTTCAAAATGCCATCTAAATAAGCATTTATACTACACGTTGTTAAAGAAAACATAAATTAATCAGATCATTTGCATTGATACTCTACAAAAGGGCCTTACAGAAACAGATGCTTGGTGCCAGAGCCATGGGCTCAAGCTCAATGCCAAGAAATGTATTGTTATCCCCTTTGGGAAAAAACATATATCCATGAATTACCATATAGGTGGCAGTACACTAAACACAGAAAGTGTGATAAGAGACTTAGGGACACAGGTGGACAGTGGTCTCACCTTCGATAACCACATCGCCACAACAATCAGGAAATCCTTCTATGTGGCACACCTCATCACGAAGGGATTGTCATCCAGAAAAAAGGAGGTCATTGTCCAACTGTACTCATCCCTCATTAGACCCATTATAGAATACAACGCCCCATTTGGTATGTACCTCTCAAGACATCTGCAACAACTGGAAAGGCCTCAGAAATACCTCACTAAAAGAATCACAGGCCTAAAGCAGATGCCCTACACTGACCGCCTTAAAAAACTCCAGCTATACTCTGTCGCATATCGTCTACTCAGAGGCGATCTCTGCTTAACATACAAGGCCATGTCAAACCCAGAGCTGTTGGACATGCTACACTTAAAGAAATCCCAATCCCTCAGAGCTACACACTCCAGGGATCTAAACCTTGTCATCACAATAAACAAAACATGCTGGAGGGATAGGTTCCTGACCCAGAGACTCCCCAGACTCTGGAATAGATTGCCCATACATGTCAAGCAGAGTGCCTCTTTGTACCTCTTCAAGAGGAACCTTGACGATTGGATGGGAGAAAGGAAATTCACCCCAGGGATCACGTCAGTCACCCTGCTAGACAGGGGTCCAGGAAAGTAAATAATGTGGGAAGAAATAGCCAGGGAATTGTTATGGCTAGGCTTGTATAGGCCCTAGGGCTGATAGCCTAGTACCAACCTATGAACCTATGAACCTATGTATAGTGCATGTAAAATTAGGATATCACCCAGACAGTACGTACACATGTACTACAGAATGACAAAATTGTCCTAATGACATAATGTTGTTATGAAATGAAGTACCAAGGAGACAAGCAGATTGCAAAGTAAGAGGTAAGGAAATCAGATTGTGCAATCCTGATAAGAAATGATAAAACAATGGTTAAATCATACAAATGAAACAAAATCTACTCCTGTTTCATGTAAAGTCTTGTAAATGCATAGAGCCTTGTCTGCCAACCTCTTATTTGCTTTTTGCACACACACTCTCAGTGGAAATGCCTCTGTGAATCTGAATACCAATTACCCCAGTGTCACTCGGTCTTTGTACATAGCTTGCAGTAATTCTGCCAATGTTTCCAGGACTTTCAACACTCACAGGAATGGTCAAACCATTTTTTTTGGACCTAGTCGTATGCTTTCTCCAGTTCTAGGAATAGTAGATCAGAGTGTGTGATGTACCTTTAAGAAGCATTCCAGTCAGTGAGCACATGCATATAAGTACTGAGCATGTGCAAGCAAGTGTGCCATTTTGATTGATCAGCCAGAGTGTAAGCATGTATGAGTGTTGTAGTCAGTCAGTTTGTAAATTTAATGTACTTGTCATCCATCCTGTTGTTTTTGTGTGTAATAAACTACTTAAACTGCCAAACCTCATCTTTTTCAGATACACAAGATGAGCAACATGGTGTCAGAATGGGATCCAGAGTCAAAACCGTGAGGCACATACTTAGAAATGGAGGAATATAAATGAGTGGATCATCCAAAGCTCAAATAACTTGCCAACAGGTCAGACACAAATTCCAGGTAATAAAACTCTCTTAAATGATTTTTTTCACAATGAATATAACATGAAGCATTCAGAATGCTCAAAACAAATTTCTAATTAAACAAAATGTTTGAAACTGTGACATATTGATAAAAATATTCAAAATAAGTATGAACACATTTGAAACAATATTCAAATCACATAAAATGTATAAAAAAGGGGAAACAACCATAATTTTGCTATATACTACTTTTTTTGCATTAACTAAAGCTACTTGAAGTATCCAGAGTGTGCAAAATGCTCGCAAGTGTGAATAGTATTCCAGTACAGTTATTTCACAAAGTACAGTCATTTCAGAGAATATTTTCACAAAGAGCAGTCTTTCAAAGAGATTCTTGTGCATTTGAATATTATTACAAGTACCTGGTATGTGTGCAAGTTCATACATAATTACAAGGGCCAAGATTGCACTGTATTTAAACATTATTTGTTGGCATGATAAGGATTTTGCAGACAAAATCCTCTCGTGTTTGATAACAATACTGCAGAAAATTGAATGTTTGAGCAAGAGTACAATATTTCCATACAGGCTGCTTTTTCTGACAAAGACTCACGCACTAAAGCATTCACTCTGCTTAATTTATCTGGTTCAGAAGTCATTGAAAGAGAGCATTCATTTGTGTATGCACCTGCTGTGTTTGCATGAGAGGGGAAAGACCACTATACTGTGGTACCGGCTGAAACATGGGAAGACCCTGAGTGCTTAAAACATAAATTTAGAGAAATGTGTAACCCGCAGATGAATATTATAATGGAAAGGCACTTATTTTACACTACAGATCAAAAGCCTCATGAAACTTTTGCAGCATATTTAACCGACTTGAGAAATAATGCTAAAATGTGCAGATTTGGTGACATAAGAGATGGTTTTATAAAAGACATGCTTGTATGTGGTATTAATAATGATGCAGCAAGAAAGACTTTGCTTTGAGACAGTAATATAACATTAAACAAGGCTATTGAGATTTGTCAGATATATGAGCTTAAAGAAAGGCACAAAAATATGCTTACAAATGAGAAAACCAAGCAAGTGACTTCTTCTATTGTCAGTGTAGATAGTATGCAGCATGAGGTTAAAAGATACAGGCCTAAGTGTGTGGCCACTCCAAACAAACCAAGAGTAGCTTCAGTAAGGCAGGGTACACACACCAAAACACAAGGGTGATTCAGTAAAATCAAAGAATGTGCCCCCACCTAACCTCATGGTCAACTGTCGTACCTGTGGTAGAAACCATGAGCACAAACAAGAGAAGTGTTTAGCTTTTGGTCAACAATGCCACAAATGTAAAAAGTGGAATCATTTCAAAAGACTCGCCTTGGCCAACAATGCCACAAATGTAAAAAATGGAATCATTTCAAAAGACACTGTAAATCAAAAGAGGGTCATTCTCTTATTAAAAGAGAGTACCCAAAGAGGCGAGTTGATCAATTAGAAAGCTGCAACCCTACTTTTTATGCTGATGGTGTGCATGTGCTTGGTGAAACAGTCAATTCTGTAGATTTATGGGCTAAAAGTCAGATATTTTTTACTGTTTGGATTAATGGGAGACTTGTAGATACTGGTTCAAAGTATAATGCTGTCAGCAGAAACGTTTGCTAGAGTTAAAGCTGGATAACAACTTCATTTGGCAAAGTGTGCAAAGCTTGTTGCTTATGGTGGTGAAGAAATTCAAACCAAAAGCTCAGTAGTGCTTTCATGTTACTCTGCTGGGAACAGCTATGATTTGCAGTTTTACATAGTCAAGAGAAACATGCAGTCATTATTAGGTCTCAGAGAAAGTTTGAAAATGGGACTGCTTTCATTTTCTAAAGAAGTACACCATATAAGCTTGAATGAAAACAACTCAAATTCATCCAAACTATTTTTTCTGAGTATGCTGATATTTTTGCAGACAAACTAGGCAACTTCCAGTTGTGTACTCCATGAAGTTAGACCTTGAGGTAAGCCCAGTTATCAGACCAGCAAGGAACGTTTCAGTAGCTATGCGGAACAGAGTTAAAGCTGTGCTAGACAGAATATTGCAGCTAGGAGTAATTTGTCCAGTAGAAGAACCAACTGAATGGGTATCTTCCATGGTAGTAGCTCATAAGAAAAGCTCAGATGATATCAGGACTTGTATTGATCCAAGAGATTTGAGCAAAGCACTAAAATACCTCATCATCCTATTTGCACAGTCAAGGAAGTTGCTGCCCTCATGCCAAAATACACTGTTTTTTTTCTGTCTTAGATGCAAAAAGTTTACTTTGGCAAATGTTGCTTAATCGCAAATCTTCATTGCTAACCATATTCAGTACAGAATTTGGAAGGCACAGATTTCTGAGAATGCCATGTGAAATTAATTCTGCCAGTGGAATTAATTCAGCCAGTGAGGTATTTCAACATTCGATAGAACAAATTTGTTCTGGCAATCTATGTGCTATTATAGTAGATGATATTCTTGTAGGAGACAATGGTGATGTTGAACATGAAACAAACTCATAAAAGTTCTGGAAAGAGCTTGTAAAGGGAATCTTAAGCTGAATCCTCAGAAATGTAAATTCAGGCTACAAGAAGTTACTTATGTAGGTCATTTGCTTACCATTTCAGGTTTATGACCACATACTTCCAAGCAAACAGCTATTTTGAGATGCCAGCTCCAGACAATGTCCAAGCCCTACAACATTTTCTTGGCATGGTCAACTATTTAGGCAAGTTCATTCCAGATTTTAGTCAACTTTCAGCTCTGCCACGAGAGCTGACATGCAAAGACGTAATCTGGTCCTGGTCAGAAAAGTACCAGAGTATTTGATGTCCTGAAACAGAAAATTACCAGTCCACCTACTTTAAGATATTATGATGTTCACAAACCAGTAAGTCCTTCCTGTGATGCCTCTAAGTTTGGTCTTGGTGCAGTTATTCTTCAAGAGGGTAGATCAGTAGCCTATGCTTCGAGAACTCTTACCCAAACCGAGATGCAGTATGCCCAGATAGAGAAAGAACTCTTGGCAATTGTATTTGCATGTTCGAAGTTCCATGATTATATTTACGCAGACCTATCCAGATAGAAAGTGACCACTGACCTCTAGTCTCTATTTTGTGAAAGAGAATGTACACAGCTCCTGCTAGACTGCAATGCATGACGCTCAATTTGTAAAAGACAATCTCAGTCTTGTTTACACAAAAAGCAAACTTCTTTATCTTGCTGATACCTTATCCCAATTGCCCAGAAAAACTACAGAACAGCATGTGAATGAGCAACTTGATTTTGAAGTTATGGAAGTGAAAGATTTTTCTTCTACATGTCTTGATGAGCCTAGAACTCATGCAGCTTCAGATCCAATTTGTCAGAAGCTCAACATTTTTATCAGTTGAGGGTGACCTTCAAAGCAATCTTGTTTAGCAGTAGATGTGCAGCAGTATTTTCTGACAATGGTATCATGAAAGTTGCAAAAGTGATTGTTCCAAAATCCTTGCAACAAGAGTATATTAATATCTTTCATTTTGGCCACCCAGGAACTGATTCTACCAAAAAAAGGGTAATAAGTCTAGTATTTTGGCCTTCTGTGTCAAAAGATAATGAGAAAGTACTTTCATCTTGTTCTGTTTGTAATAGTACAAAATTGCATCAACAAAAAGAACCACTTAAGTTAAGCCAGATTCCTGAACTACCTTGGTCAACAGTAGCCACAGATATCTTCAAGTGGAATGGTCAACATTATTTGATATTCATAGAGTCTTAATCAGATTAGTTTAAGATTTACTTACCTTCTAACCTAACTTCCAGTGCTGTCATTACTAAGTTGAAGAGACACTTTTCTGTCCATGGTAGTCCGCACAGAGTCATTTCTGACAATGGTGCACAGTTTACAAGTCAGCAGTTCAAAAAGTTTGCAGAAACATGGGACTTTGCTCATATTACGAGTAGTCTTGAGTACCCACAGTCAAACCGCGGCTGAATGTGCAGTTCAAAGTGCAAAATAGCTGTTAGAGAAATCCAAATGTGACAATAGAGATGTTTTTCTAAACTTCTTTAATCTCAGAAACATTTCTAGTGATAATCTACTTGGTTCACCTGCCCAGAGACTTATGTCGAGACACACCAGAACCAAATTACCAATCAGCAGCAATTTGTTGGTTCCACATGCTAAAAACAACAAAACAGTGAAAGCCCAACTCCTGAAAAAGAATTTGTCCAAAAAGTCCTACTATGATAGGAGCAGCAAACCTCTCAATCTATTAAAAGAAGGGGAGATAGTGAGGATGTAGGCAACAAAAGGTTTTGATCGGATTGGAATTGTGAAAAGTTTGTGTCAAGAACAGGGATCATACCTCATGGAATCACAGGGAATGGAATTTAGGTGGAATCGGAAGCATTTGCTATCAGTGTCCAAGCTAGTGGTACAGCATTTTGCCTGTAATAAAGACTCTAATTCTCAGTGTGACTTATCCAATGTTCCTGTTCCAGAGAACATTCTGTCAGCTATCCCCATTCCTGAGAATATACCTGAAAGTCCTGAAGCAGAACATTCCCCAGTGACTTTTCCTGTTGCTAAACCCAGTCCTAACTATTACATTAAAAGATCAGGTCACATTTCCAGACCTAGTTCCAGATACATGGCAACCTGTACATGAATGCTGTTTTGTTTATTATTGTCTGTATAATTTGTGTACGTATTCAAATGTCACTGGCAATGTGAGACAGCTTAGCAAAGAGGAAGGATGTAGATCAGTGTGTGTGATGTACCTTTAAGAAGCATTCCAGTCAGTAGACATGTGCATACAAGTACTGGGCAAGTGCAAGCAAGAGTGCTATAACAACCAGAGTGTAAGGATGTATGAGTGTAGCAGTCAGTCAGTCAGTCAGTCAGTTTGTTTAAGTTTAATATTCTTTGTCATGCATCCTGATGTATTTGTGTGTAATAAACTACTTAAACGAACACCCAACCCTCATTGTCTTATTCAGATATACAAGCCGAGCAGCAGAATGAACAGTTGGACTCCTACTTCATCTATAGCTTCTTCTCTATCTGTTTCAATGCAGACTTTGGGTATATTGTGTTGCATCCTGATCTGAACATAAACTGCTCATTTCACATTTTACTTTCTCCTACTCTGTGTATTCGTTATATCAGTCACCTTCTCCAGCACTTAAATACCCGGTGACAAGAGTTTGATAACTGCATACTGCCCACAGTTGTGAATGTTCACTTTTTTTTTTTTTTTTTTGTATATTGGCACTATAATGCTTATTCCTAGTCAGCTGGGATATACCTTTCTCAGGTGCCATTTCTCCTTTAACTCATGCAACATGTCAATCATATCTGCAGAAACTTCATCTGAGCCTGCTGCTTTCTTTGACTTCATTTTTCTTAGCGCTGTTCTTACTTCTTCTAGAGCAGACTTCTCTTTTTCTTTCACTGTAGGCTGTGTTTGGGACAGTACTTCTTCTTAATTTTTTAATACAGAAGCTGCTGGAAGTGTTGCTTCCATCTGCCCTTGATATCCTGTGGATTGGCTGTTGCTGGCATCCCTTATGTGGGTGTCTGATGACTATTATCTTTATCATTTAGTATTTGCCTTGCAACTTGATAGAGTTTCTTTGAAGAAGAATCACAGTTCAAAGCAGCATGTATGAGAACTATGGAACAGATATGCAACCAAGACACCATTCCCTGTCATTACATAAAATTATTTAAAACGAGATGAGTTAAAGGTATACGTTTGATTATTAGTCCAGATGGAGGTACATGCCTTAGTGGCATTCTGCAGAAAGTACAGATGGGTGTCAAAAGATGGCAGATCAGAGAGTGAGGCATGCAATTTAAATGAGAATTTTTATGTGGCTATGGTAACCTCAGAGGATCTAATTTCATTCACAGCTGTAGCTTTAATTATCCTCGTTAAACTGATGCAGGGTATTAACGGAATCTTGTTGCTTTTGCTTTCTCACAACATTGTTCTTCCAAGTCATTACAGAAGGGGTTCTACAATGAGGAACTGTGTTTTATATTACAATATGGTAATGATAATTTTAATCTATAAAGTATGTATACCTTATTTTGCCCAAGATGATAAAAGATCATAGCTTATTAGCAGTTCCTTTTTTACTTTTCCATCTTTTCCACTGGTGTTGCTTAACAGGAAAAATGGTACTGTTTTAACTTCCTCTGGGCTCAGAGCCAGATCCAGCAGTAGGCAACATAGGCAGTCACCTAGGGCCCGTGGCTGGGGTGGGCCCTCTACTGCAGTGCAGGCATCTTCTCCTTTAAGAAGAACCATTCATGTGTTGCCACCACAGTAGTAGGAAGTAAACAAATAAAGTATTCCGCACTTACGCAGGTAATTTAAACTAGTTGTTAATCTAAGAGAGAAGGTACATGTTTATGTGTGTATATATGTATGTATGTATGTGAAAATGTAATTTAAACTGGAGAGAAAGTGTGTGTGTACATATGTATGTGTACAGTATATGAACGCATGTAATTAAAGTAGCCGTTCTGTTTCTGTATGAGAGAGAAAGTGCATGTATGCATGTTTGTAATTTCAACTAGTTATTCTATTCATATGATAGATAAAGTGTGTGCATGTTTATGTGTATATGCATATAATTTAAATTGTGGTTCCATTATGTATGACAGAGAAAGTGTGTGTGTGTGTGTGTGTGTGTGTGTGTGTGTGTGTGTGTGTGTGTGTGTGTGTGTGTGTGTGTGTGTGTGTGTGTGTTTCTACATATCTCTCAACTGTCTAGATTTAGCCTTGTAGTTTTTGTCTGTCATAAAATGTGTGGTTTTCCAGCAATTTACAGAGGACTGAAGTGACTAAATAATGACTTGTATATGAGCATCTGACTTCTTTCTTCAAAAAGTGCATGCTAATACAAATCTTGTTATTCTAACAACTTTCTAACTTAAAATAGCAATATTTAAAATCTGTCCTCATTTTTGGGCCATTGTATCCCCATTATTTTAGGCTTTGTCCATATTTCTTACATTAAGAGGTTGAGAGGTATGCATACTTCACAGCTGACCAGATTTTTGCCTGATATGTTTAGCCATTTTCTCATAATATTTGTGGTTTCTGGCAATTCATGGAACATTGAAATCACTAAATGATTATATCTACGAGTTTCAGACTTCATATACTTCAGAAAAATGTATGCAACACAAATCCTGTTATTCCAGAAATGTTCTAAGTTTAAAAAGAGAGATATTTAAAATGTATCCCTATTTTGGGCCACTGTATTCCCCATTACTTCAGGCTTTGTCCAGATTTCTTGCATTAACAGGTTGAGAAGTATGCATACCTCTCAACTGTCCAGATTTTTGCCTCAGATTTTTGGCCTATTCCACATAAAATTTGTGGTTTTCTGGCAAATCACAGAGGACTGAAATAATTAAATAATGTCATACATTTCAGTTTCAGAATTTATATCCTTCAGAAAATGCATGCTAAGACAAATGTTATCATTCTAGCAACTTTCTAAGTCTATAAGAGAACTATTTGAAATCTGTCCCTATTTTTGGGCCTCTGTCCTCCATAATTTTAGGCTTTGTCCAGATTTCTTATTCTAAGAGGTTGATAGGTAGGGAGGTATGTAATGCCCTAGTTGGGGGGGGGTTAGTCATTTAACTTGATCAGGCTTGACCATATAGTTTGGTTACAGAAGACAAGACCCTGAATCCTCTACACCAGCTACCAAACTGCTGAAGGAATTGTGAGCTTCAGTGTTGACAAGAGCCAGAATCTTCTACATGAATGACCCAACTGCTGACAGCATTGTGAGCTTGAGTTCCAGTGTAGTTTTCTGGAACTGTGAGTTTCAAGGGAAGAGAACTGTACTGTTGCTCATGTTAAGTCTGTTTTTCAATGTGCAACTAGCTGTTTTGTTTAGCAAATGGCAGTCACTGTGTGCCCTGTAGAATTTGAAAGTAGTGTTAGTAGCATAAGTGCCTTTGGTGCAGAAGGTTGTGGATCCTACTCTCACACCATGTAGATGGAGTGCTGCTATTGCAGTGCTCTTTTGATTGCTGATTATTTGGTGCAATTTAAGGGGAATAGGGATTCTGCACTCCCGAGTGAGTCCTCCTTTGCATAAGATGCCTAGTAACTATGAACTTGTCTGTTAGTCATTCCCTATTGCAATATTACCAGCTTAGCAATTTTTGTTTAATGTTACATAGGCAATTAATTCTTCAAGAGCAGCAGGCACTGAATTTGTAGATGAAACACTGAAATGTCAAGTTGTTTGCCAGTAGCAACCTCTTACAGATCTTTTTAATATGGAATAATTTGGGTTACTTTTTCTTCTGTGGACATTGTGTTTTTTGACTGATATTGGTGGATTGTAATGACAGATGTATGAGTAGCCTTTCATGTTTGAAATTTTCTGAAATGGGTAGTTTTGTCATTATTGGTTCATACATTTTGTTGTATTGCTTACTGGAAGAATGTTGAAAACTACAAATTGAAAGCACTTTCTAACAAGTGGTGCTGTATTAAATAAGGAATACAATTTAATACAATCAGGAAGGTGAATCAAAGAACACATGCATGTATGCATGGCCCTAAATGTGTGCAAGGAGTCTATGGTTTGAAAATGTCCCAAAGGTAAACTTAATCCACCACTGGCCAGATGAATGTTCTTTAAATGTGGGTTTTAATGCCATTTTAATGAATCTAAGTTTCAAGGGCAGAGAAATGTACTGCTCATACTGTCTATTTTCATTGTTAGACTGTATTGTTTGTTTAGCAAATTGCTATTAGTGTTTGTGCTATTTTATTTCAATATCTGTAATGGTAGACATAAATAAGAAAGCAGTACACAGACAGACAGGTTTAAACAGTGTTTATGGTAACTGGGGAGAAATAGTCAAGTAGTGGAATACTGGAAAGGCTGGGAAGGGGGCTACTGCAGTGGGGTAGGCATTTTCCACAGGACAGGCTGCTCTGGGGGGGGGGGTGATCTATTACCGTGCCTAGGGCCCCATTTGACCTTGATGTGGCTTTGTCTGTGCCAGGTAAGATTTATAGTCTGCAAAAGTAATGTCTGTAATATTTTTACTAAAAATAAAAGCAATATCCCAGTTACTTGGCATTTGGGAACTTTTGTGGACAGTGACTAAATGTTCGACCAACAGGTGTGCTTTGTTTAAGAAAATCCTTCTATATTGCACAGTTTATAAACAAAGGGATTGTGTCTAGATCTACTGATGTCATTGCCCCACTTTACTCATCTGACTTAGGCCAATCATTGAATATAAAGCCCCTTTTGTCATGTATGTTTCCAGGCAGATGCAACAACTAGAACACCCACAGAGATACCTTAATAAAAGGATACAAGATCTAAACATGTCCTACATGGACCGATTCAAAGCCCTAACACTATATTCAGTATCCTATAGACTGCTAAGACGTGACCTGTGTCTGGCATATAAGGTGTCATCTGACCCATTACTGACAGATTTACTGCACATCAGCAAGTCAAATAGCGTCAGAAATGCTTAGTCTAGGAATTTAAACCTGTTCTTCAGTATCAACTGAATGGTTTAGAGGGCCTGATATATTTTCAAGAGGATACTGCTGCTCTGAAACAAACTCCCATCCACATAAAACAAAGTTCATCCCTGTCCATATTCAAGTGCAAATTAGATCTATGGATGGGAAACAGAAAATTGACTCCAGGACTGCCCTCTGTACTACTAATGGACAGAGGCAGCTCTTAAATGATTTATGCTATGCATGGGTCCCCCTCAAATTATCTAATGTATGATTCCAGTTATTCCTGTTAGGGGTATTATATAATTATTGACCCAGGGATTGGTAAGACCAATCTATAACCAAATGGGATAGGTTATTTCAAGCGCAAAAAGGGAAGTTGGCTAGGCTTAAAATGGCCTGCAAAGGCAACTAGTCAAGCACTTATCTATGAACCTATGAATTATAATATAAAATACAGCAACTATCAGATATTGCACTCATGTGCTAGTCAAGTACTGAGACACGATTCACTTCAATTTACAGTTGGGACAGGTTTTTCTTTACATGGATTACATTGGTACTTTTATTTTTTGCTTGGGCTAAAGGAAAGTCTCTCTGTTGATCAGTGGCAGTGAAAAACATTGAGCAGCCTGCCTGCCCCTGTGGGAGTGGTTACTGACTTGAAACTGTAGTTTTATTCGCCATTTTGGGTCAATTCCAAAACTCCTTCATCTTCCTCTCTTAAAACCCTCTTTTGCGCGGTTTTGCGTGGTTTTGAGCATAGCGCAACAACGGGCAGTGCTGCCTAATTGGGTTTAAACTATTCCTGGCTCCACAAAGTCTGCTCTTCACTTTTTCCCTTAGAACTGCTCTATCTCTCAATTTAAACACCATATTCTCATCCTAAGGCCCTTCACTGGTCCAATTAATTAATCCTACAAGTTAGAACTATTAAACGATAAGCACTACTTACTCTTATACTCTCTACGATTACCCTGTCCTCTATTGGTCCATCTTAAATTCAGTTTCCCTATTACTCTAGCATGTACAAAGGTCAGTCAATGGTTTCCTCTCCAGTCCAGCTGGTGAATCTGGGAATTTTGAGGCAATGTTACAACTGTCTCATGTACACGGACAACCCTCTTCTCCTCCAAACAAGTTCAAATATATGTGAGAGATGCAACTATTTAGCCAAACTGGAGGCTGAGCTCTCTCATCTCAAAACTGGTGTAACCAGTCAGGAGGAGAAGGTAACCTCACACAACACAATTCCAGTATCACATAGTCCCACCACATCAGCGAACCAAACACATAAAAACACAAAAACATACTCGGGGGCTCTAAATAAAAATCTACCTAAGCAACAGAGACCTCCAAAGCAGACATCCAAGCAAACGCTACCTCAAAACAAAACACACACAACACATAACCCACAAAGTCAGTGTGCCAAGCAGCCACAGCCCTTAAGGCTGAATAACACACCTGATACTCTTGTTATAGGTGACTCTATTGTCAGACACACTGACGTCCCGCTCACCAGGCTGAATAAAGAGAAGGTCACAGTGAGCTGCCTGTTGGGTGCTAGGATCCGACACATAACGCAAGCACTCAGGTCACTCCAAAGCAAATACAAATATGACTCGGTCATTGTACATGCTGGTGTGAATGACCTGAGACGTGCCTCCCTGGACTACATGAAAAGAGACATAGAGGAGCTCTCTGATCATGTAGCCCAGGCTGGTATGACCCTGACCTTAAGCAGCATCTTACCCTCACCTAGAATGATGCCACAGTACAAAGACAAAATGATTGATTTTAACAATTGGCTAAAATTTTGGTGTCATTCAAAGGGGATCCAGTGTCTGTCAGCCTGGGATGACATGCTCGACAAGCCACGTTGCTTCGCTAGGGATGGCTTGCACCTGTCACCACTGGGCTTTCGGATATTGGCAAAGGCTCTTGCCACCCCCATAGTGCCTTTTTTAGGCAAGGCTCAAAAGTCAAACCCACCCCCATAGACAGCACAAAGAGCAAGAAACTAAGGGTAATGCTGCTAAACGCCAGAAGTCTTAACCTCAAGATGCACGCACTCGAAGCTCTCCTCAGTATGGAGAACATCGATATCTGTGCAGTGACAGAAACCTGGTTCAAGGCTCCAGAGAGCACCCCAGCACTACCAAGCTATACCTCATATCATGCTTTTCGGCCCCAAAACCTCGACCGAACCACAAAAGGAAGGGGAGTTTCCATATTTATCAAGGATATCCACACCTCCAGGTTAGTGGCATTGCACGAAGTATTGGAGACCATCCATGTGTAAATAACAGTGGGCAAGACTGCTTTTCAGTTTATAGCATCTTACAGACCACCCTCTCAAAGTCAGGAATCCCGTTCGACTTTCCTGAAAACAGTGGAAAACATGAAGATCTCTCCGAACACCATTATATTGGGTGACTTCAACTACCCAAACATTGACTGGAAGCACTACTCAAGCCCCAGCACCTTAGCCCAAAGATTCCTGGAAATTATAAACTCAAATGCTACGGAACAACTAGTCACCACTCCCACAAGAGGGGACAACATACTAGACCTGATCATTACCAACATGGAGACTCTAT
The DNA here is from genome assembly GCF_019279795.1 of Protopterus annectens. Lineage (NCBI taxonomy): Eukaryota > Metazoa > Chordata > Ceratodontiformes > Protopteridae > Protopterus > Protopterus annectens. The sequence continues at coordinate 984,865,507 of NC_056729.1, forward strand.
GCTCCACACCAGAAGTATATCCCTCATTGGTAAGATCAGACCATAAATTAATTTCACTGGATGTCCACATCCTGACCCCACCCCCAGCCCAGAAAACCACAGTGAAAAACTTCTCAAAAGCAAACTTCTCACTTCTCAAAACCGAAGTGGAATCCTTCAAGACCCCAGGGCCAGTGGAAACTACAGCCCAAACTGACGAATCCTATATAAATGCATTCTACGGACATCTCCAGGAATGCATGGATCATGCTATCCCAAACAAAACCAAGACCCAATCATCCAAAGGCAGGCGTCCAGTCTGCTGGACCCCTGCCATAAATAAACTGTACAACAGAAGGAGGAAGCTACTACATGATAGAGCAAAATCCCTAATAGGGAAGGCATCTCTGATCAGTACTAGCAAAAAATTACGATCCCTCATAAAATCCTCCAAGGCTAGCTTCGAGAAAAAAATTGCACAGGACACCAAAGACAATCATAAGACTTTTTTCAGTTATGTTAGAAACCTGGGATGCAACTCCCAGACTTATTCTGAGTTGATTCTAAACGACAAAAAATACACTGAACCCACAGACATCGCCAATATCCTGGCAGACAGGTTCAGTGCAAACTTCTCCACCCCCTCCCCTCCAAAAGAACAAATATCTATCCCGGCAGAGGGTTGCCTCCCAAACATCTCAGATGCTCAGGTGAAGGCTGCCCTCTCCAAAGCAAAAAACACTGCTTCCATGGGACCAGATGGCGTCCCAGGTTGCGTCCTACATGAACTACAAGAGGAACTAATCCCTCAAATAAAACAGCTATACAATCTCAGCCTCACTACAGGATATGTGCCCACAGAATGGCGTAAAGCAACAGTGGTCCCACTCCACAAAGGTGGAGCATCTACCGACCCTGGAAACTATTGCCCCATAAGCCTGACTAGCTTAGTCTGCAAGGCTATGGAGAGGATCATCATGGAGCTCATAAACAAAGACATTGGGGACCTACAGACACTAGATCCTACCCAGTTTGGCTTTGTCAAGGGCAGATCCTGCCTTTTGAACCTGGTTGACTTCTTTGAAACAGTCACCAAAGCCATAGATGAAGGGAAGGTAGTCCACACAGCCTATCTGGACCTTGCAAAGGCATTTGACACAATACCCCACTCGGGCATCATAGATAAGCTATCCAGCTTAAATATAAACCCCTATGTCACAAGATGGGTCACAAACTGGCTCAAAGACAGAACCCACAGAGTGAGAGTTGCTGGAGCCATGTCAGACTCGAAACCAGTCACAAGTGGCATCCCACAGGGTTCTGTCCTGGGACCACTCTTGTTCGGTATATACTTTTCCGAGGTACAGGCAAATGTGGGAGGACTATGGCTCACCAAGTTCACAGACGACTGCAAACTGGGAGCCATAATCAACTCTCCAGCTGACACAAACATCCTTCAAAAAGGTCTCACAGAGACAGATAACTGGTGCCAGCGCCATGGTTTAAAGCTAAATGCCAAAAAATGTATAGTCATACCCTTTGGCAAAAACAATGTGCCCACAAATTACCACATAGGTGGAAACCCATTAAGTACAGAGAAAGTTATTAGGGACCTGGGGACCCAAGTTGATAGCAATCTCTCCTTTGAAAACCACATTAGCAAAGTGGTTAGAAAGACCTTCTACATAGCCCACCTCATCAGGAAGGGTTTCACATCTAGATCAAGAGAGGTAATCGTGCCCCTTTATTCATCCCTCATCTGGCCCATCATAGAATACAATGCCCCTTTTGGGATGTACCTTACCCGACACCTGCAGCAATTAGAAAGACCCCAAAAGTATCTCACCAAGAGGATCAAGGGTCTCAAACAGATGCCATATACTGCTCCATTAAAAAAACTCCAGCTCTACTCAGTTGCATACCGCCTACTTCGAGGCGATCTATGCCTGACATACAAAGCTATGTCAAATCCAGAATTAATGGACATGCTCCACCTCAGTAAATCTAAATCCCTTAGAGCCACACGTTCGAGGGACTTGAACCACAGCACAGAAATAAATAGAACTTGCTGGAGGGACAGGTTCATAACCCAGAGGCTCCCTTTGCTCTGGAATAGAATTCCAGTTCATGTGAGGCAGAGCACCTCACTGAATCTCTTCAAGAAGAATCTCGATGGGTGGATGGGGAATCGTAGGTTTGTCCCAGGGATTACTCCCATGTCACTATTAGACAGAGGCACAGTAAACTAAACCTTAAAAAAGGGCACAGTATACTCAAATCAAGGGGTGGCATAAGCCATACAGAATCGGGCTAGGCTTATAATTGCCCCAGGGCAGATAGCCTAGTATGAACCTATGAACCTATGAGTTTAAATAGGAGACATCAATGTGTAATGGAGGTCATTTCATTTTACTTCTTACTTTAATTTTAATTAAAGCGAAGAGGCTTCTGGCATTAAGCAGAACCTCCACACCCATACCATTTTAGATGTATAGCAGTGGCTGATTTGCAATTTCATAAGCACTTGATTTGTTTTGTTCATCTATTGTATTGTGAGTTGTGGTAAAGTTTAGATTAATGCATTGGCCCTCTTTTTTAAGATGTTTGTGTGTCTCCAGCTGTGTCTCTCTATTTAAATCAGAGTGCACACTAAGTATGTATGCTGTTATGGAGGCCATCTAGGAAGAGATATCAGATATTATTGGATGTTAAAGGGATGGCTACTAATTTAGGAAGGGTGGTTGGGGGTTCTATAATCCTTCTTTACTTCTGGTGGCACTGAAAATGCCTGACAAACTTAAAGTGCCACTAGAGGATGCAGATATGGATACGAAGGTCAGGGTTGGTAGAGAACTTGACATATCATAGAAAAGCAAATCAATATATTCTTATAAAATTATGTGTATGCATATTATGTAAAAATGAAAGCCAAACTGGGTTAGGCCAAGAGTCTGAAGGTCACCTATGTCCTTGTGGATAATTCCTTGACGATTCTCTCTATGGCCTTGGAGATAAGCCCGGTTAGGCTTATGGGTTGATAGTTCCCAGGGTCAGTTTTTGGACCCCCCCCCCCTTTGTGCAAGGGGGATTACTGTTGCTATTCTCCTCTTTTCTGAGATAAAGCCAGTTCTTAGACTAGGTTAGAGAGTGCTGAGTGCTTCTGCTAGGTTAGAATGTTTAGTAGGCAGCCTGTGATGTTATCTGATTAGATTATGAATGTAGCCAATGAATGCCTTATGATTGTCTTTAGCTAGGGATGCTAATTTGGACTCATAGCTAGTCTTAGAGGACTTAACAATATATCTGATTTTCTTGTTCAAGCTGTGGAGGATAGATATTCTTCCTCTGCTAAATTAGTTCCTTCCTGTTCTAAGATACCAGTTTTTTTCTTTTGTTGTATAATTTATTTATACTTACAGGTCACCAGGGTGGCTTATTCTTTCAGGAAGACCTGGTTTTGTTCCTGTTAGCTAGGGCTGTGTCAATGCATTTATTTATGTGGCTATAAATGGCTGTTATGTATTTCTCAGCATGGGAAACGTTGTCTATGTTGGTAGGGACTTTGAAATGTTTTATACCATCTCTTAGTAGGCAATAGTTTAGGTTGGAGAAGTTCTTCAGTTTTTTTTTACTCCTGTGGGGTGTCATGCTCGATATTTACTGCAAACAAGATGGATTTATGGTCTGACCTTACTAGGGAGGGCAACATACAGGGCATGATGCAGTGCCCCCCCCTCCCCATGTTGGTGAGCACAAGGTTCAGAACATTTGAACCCCTTGTGGGGAACCGGACCAACTGTTCCAGGGCATTTGAATTAACAAAATCCAGGAACCTCTTACCAATTGTGTTTGTTCTCACGTAGGTCTCACACTCGATGGAGTGATAGCTGAAATCTCTCATGACCAGGGTGTTTGGCTAAATGTTGAGCAACTCTAGGCAGGCAGTGTGTTTTTCCTGGTTTATGGTGGGGGTACTGTAGCTAGCGATGATGTGGATGGGTGTTTTTCCCTATAGTTAATTGAACCGGGAGTAGCTTAAGAGAGTCATACTGTTTCACCAATCTTGAGAGTATTTGGAATTGATGAAGATGAATACACCTCCACCTTTGGTTCTTTCATGCTCATTTTGGGGTCTGAATGTATGTAAAGGGCTATCCATATAAATATGATGGCTGACAAACAGGACAAGATATTTTCTTTCGTATATCATTGATAACTTATTTTTTTACTTTTTCATTAATATGTTTTTTTTGTTAATCTACATTTTGAAATCCATAAAAAGAGTTTAGCCTAACATGTTCCCCAGGTACTATATTATCTATCAAATAGCTTGAAAACCAGGCATTACAGTACATGGCATCCATATTAGAAAATGTGGATTTTAAAGGGATAGGGTACAACCTTCCTAACAATAAGCTGCCATTGTTTATTAAGAGATTGGCACCTGCTTAAATGAGTAGCTACCCAGCAGCCATAAACAAATGCCCTTACTTTCTTCTTAGCTGATTCAGTTTACCAATCTAGACAGATTTATTTATTTGATATTTGATTACCAGGAAAGTCCAGCTGATCATAAATTCTATTTTCAGCATAGACCCAGGGAGAAAAGCTGCAAAAAGTCATAATACAAATTGTACACATATGATCTTGGAAACAAATAAGGAGTAGAAGAAGCTGCAAGAAATTATACAAATGAGATCAACAGATGAAAAAAACATGGTTATATCAGAGAGAGGCAAAATACACATGCACACACACACACACACACACACACACACACACACACACACACACACGCACACATGCACGCACACATACACACACACACAGTATATAGCTAGATAGATAGAGAGATAGATAAATGTATGTTTAAAAATTATGGAGAAAGAATATATCGGAAGTGCAGAAACAGAAAACTTGAGGAAACTGGGCGACTCAAGCCAATTTAATGCTTTCAGAGCAGGGGAGGGATGACTTTTATATAATAAACTTGTTGCAAATCTATCTTCTTAAAACATCATTCTAGTTTTTGTGATTAGGGAGTTTTGAATACTGGTAATTGGTGAGGCATACAGTACAGAAAGTAGAAGGTATGTCTTTGCCAGTGTGACTGTGGAGAAGCTGGTGAGAAGTATTTTTGTTCTGTAGAGCATGCCAAGTTTTGGATTTGCTTCTTTTTATAACATTTTTTACATGAAGATAAATTTCAGAACATAAATTGTGTTGCCTATTAACATGATATGAGATATGATTTCTGTATCCGTGTGATTGAAAGAAGTTATTTTTGAAGATGTTTCTGAGAGGTGTTAGAAAATTGGAGAGAAATAGTAATAGACTGGATTTATTGGGATTTAATAAGATTTTGTTTTCATTGAGCCAGTGTTTAATGGAGTTGAAGGCATTTTGAGTAATGGACTGTAAATGGGGCAGAGTGTTTGATGAGCAGATGAGGGTGGAGTCATCAGCATACTGGATGAGAGAAGCCTGATGTGCTCCCCGGGCCTCCGCTGAAAACAGGATCTGTGGAACCTAGTCGGACATTCCCGGTCAACAAATGTTAAATAAATAAAAAAATAAAAAAAAATCAAGGGTAGATCGTGCTTATTAAACCTGGTGGACGTCTTTGAGTATGTCACCAAAGTCCTGCATGAGGCTAAAACAGTACATTCCTCCCATCTCGATTTAGCCAAGGCTTTTGACACAATCCACCATTCAGGTGTCATAGATAAACTCTCCCAGCTTGGGATTAACCATACATTACTAGATGGGTAGCAAACTGGCTCACTGACAGAACACACACTGTCCAAGTTGGGGAGTCCACCTCCACCAGTAGACCAGTTACCAGCGGGGTGCCGCAAGGATCTTTGCTGGGCCCTCTACTGTTCAGAATATATTTCTCTGAAGACCAGGTGAAGCTAGATGGCCTATGGCTTACCAAGCTTGCAGATGACAGTAAACTAGGTGCAATCATAGAGTCCTCTAATAATGTTAACATATTATAGAAAGGGCTGGCTCAGACAAATGATTGGTGCCAAATTCATGGACTAAAGCTTAACAGAAAAAAAAAAAGCCTCATTATCCCCTTTGGCAAATAAATAGCCCCTGCTAATTTTGATATAGGTAGCACCCCATTAAGCTCAGATTTAGTAGTGCATGACTTGGGAACACAGATTGATAGCTATCTAAATTTCGATCATCATGTGGGCATAAAGGTAAGAAAAGCATTCTACATTACGCATCTCTTAAATAAGGGCATTGCTTCCTAGACCTGGGAGGTTACAGCTCCACTGTACGCAACCCTTATCAGACCACTAATTGAGTATAATGCTGACTTTTGCATGTACCTCACCAGAAACCTGCAGCAACTGGAGAGACTACAGAGGTTTCTTGCCAAGAGAATCCAGGACCTCCAAAACATGACATACATGGAAAGACTGACAGACATGTCACTGTACTCTGTATTATACAGCTGCTGAGAAGTGACCTGTGCTTGGCGTGCAGAGCAGTCTCAGATCTTACCCTAATGGAATTGCTACACATCCACAAATCAAATAGGGCAAGGATAACTTGCTCCAGAGATCTCAACCTAGCCTGTCACATCAAAAGAACATGCTGAAGACACAGACATATCTCCCAGCAATTACCCCTCCTCTGGAATAAGCTCCCACTCCATGTGAAGCAGAGCTCCTCAATGACCCTATTCAAATGCAACCTTGACAACTACAGTGGTGACCGTAAATTCTCCCCAGGGCACCTATGTCCCTCGTGGATGGGGGCAGTCAATGTTGATCATAGTATCGCTCAGCTAACAATGACAATCTAAATTTGCTCGATAAGGGTACTCCTGTTTTCTACATGGCTAGGCTTGTAAAGGCCCTAGGGCCATTAGCCTAGTAACCTCCTATGAACCTAGGAGAGATGATATGTTGATGGAGACATTGATAAAGGCATTACCCTTGTTGCCTCTACTCCTCTCTTTTTCTTTTCAGTGCCTGGTACCATCAAAGAAGGGTAATGTTTGCTGAATGTAGCAAAGCATTTCATGTTTTGCCCATATGCCATCAGTACTTGACACTTATTTGACATGCAGTTCAGTAATAGCTAATGGCATCAAATATTTATTTGCATTGGTTATGCCTGTTTTGTGCTGTATTTTTGAAAAGTTCAAGGACCATCTTGTTTTGGAATGAGGATTCGGGTGACATCAAGGATTACAGTTTGCTACTTGTATTATTCTTTGATTATAAGAGAGAGTGAGTGCCTAGTGAATCAAAAGGTTTTTCTTTGCAACAGGTTTGTCAGAAGTTTTGAGTACCTTTGATTATTGAAAGCTTGAGATGTTTAGCCAAGGTATTGACTTCTTTTTAAACTCCACATGATAAGAATATGAGGCAGGTGAGAGAGGAAATTATATTCTGGAGACCAATGACCTTAAGTTTTATAGGGAATCTCATGGAGGCTAACAATGGGGATGTTACTTGTGCAGAAAGTGGATAATTTGCTCTGGTCCTCAGAAATGAGGCATGGCCTGAATTTCTTTAAGATATTGCCTTTCTTATACCACTTTGTGTGGCAGTTTTGATGGGGGCTTCTGAACTAGCCAACAGTATTTCATTCAGATGATCCAAGTATTCATGTATGCCCTGAACAAGAGAATTTCTAAATTAGATAGATGCAAAGTTTGGTGAGAAGGTTAGTGCGTCAGAAACAAAGATTAATATGGCTCTTTTTTCTGCAAGATACTACATGGATAAAGCTAATTGCAAGGAAAATTGTCTTTCCAGGAAGAAATTGCACAAAATTCATTCATTTGCTTTATGGGCAGACCAGGAGGGGTTTGGAAGATGCAAGCGGGCGAACTGATCAAAGCAAAGAAAGTACTATAATGGCATAGGCAGTACATCTGAGGAATTTCCTTTACAGACACAACTGAACAGAAAGCAATATTTTTTAGATGGTATTAAGCTACTTACTGTTTATGTGACAGAAACAGAGTGCTGCTAGGATAATGAAAGTTTACTCAGCAATGCTTAGTTTTGGATTTTAGTTGAAGGGAATAGTAGGCTTTACCAAGCTCATTTGAAAGACTAGGCTTAATTTCAGTACCATTTGGTGGACTAAATGCAGTGTTTTCTTTGCTTGTTATCTTTCTAGAGTTTCATAGCAACATTAAGAATTACAGCACATATGCTATCCTGGCCCTTTTGGCAGTTTTCCTAATAATGGTGCTTTTAGGATAGGTTAGTATTGGAAAGTTCTATTGATAAGCCTATTAGACTCCTTGATGTAGGTGGGCAAGGTAATCATAATGGGGCAAATGGTGGCATAACTATGAGTATCTAAGTCTGACAAGAAAAAGCAAAGTCAACAAATTATTTTTGAGAAAGAAAAGAAAAACATAAGGAAAGAAGACACTAAACTGCTTATTGTCTTAGGACATGAGCCTCTATGAGCTACTAGGCAATCGGAAATTTATATTTATTTATTTGAGCCACATGAGTAGTCATGTAAGCCCTGTAGTTTAAGTCATCACTTAGGAGATACCTGGATCATTCAGACTTTAACCACATCATTTCTTGCCTCACTGCTTTAGAAATAGGATGGAAGATTTCATTAAAGATAGGTTTTAACAGGGGATCTTAACTGAGCAGGAAGATATCAAAAGTATTAACAGTAGATTAAGATAATAGAAAGAAAAACAAATGAGAATTGAGGACAAAAATCAGAGGCCTAGGAACAGAGAAGCAAAATCAGGCTGGAAGCAGAAGGTATGCAGGCCTGGCAGTTTTGGTTTTATGGACTAACATATTTCTTCTTTAGTTGGTCCTAGGAAGGCAAAACTGATGAGAAGCACATGTTGTTCATCTGCAGAAAAGAGTCTTCACTACATTCAGGTAAAAATCAGCTTGGTTCAGATGCAAAGAAATGAAAATGTGTATGGATAGGTTTAGACCTGGTGCTGTTTGTACCGTGCACTGATTCAGATGTCCAAAAAGGAATTCCCATTTACTTACTTACTGCAATCAAGTGTCACTCAACTGTGCTACTGGACTCATAATAATACATTGCAAATAAATCCTCTCAAATTTAATGTCATGGTCTTTGGAAACCCACAAATCTACCAATGTCTATATCTATTACTACTTCAGACCGAAGAGGTAACCTAGGTCTCATAGCAAGAGAACAAACCTATCTTGACATAATTATAGACCTTGCATTCTCTGTAATGAAGCATACTGATAATATTATTAACAAAACCCTTTACCAACTAAAGTTGTGCTACAGAATCTCATTCATTCTGACTCCATCAGCACATATTGCTTTAGCAAGAAATATCCTTATCCCTAAAATTGAATATGGACTCCCCTTAATAACTTGTAACTCTTAACGCAAACACATTCTAAATTACAAATAGCTTTAAACAAAATTTACAGGCTTATTCTGCTTCTATACCTGCAAAGTCATCACCTCCTACTACAAAACTGGCTGTATGTTAAAGGAAGTGCCCAACTACAGTGTAATTAATAGATCTGTGAAATACTGAAAATCCTAAAAAATGGATAATGCAAGAAACAGTCGCCTCAGTGAGTCAGGCAACCACTCTCCCTTCAGGAGGAAAAATGTGGGTATTTAATGTCAAAAACATTAATTAATTGCATATATCATTCCTCCTGAAGGCAGTGCTGCTGCAAGGCTCACCGTGGAGATTACTTTGTTGTATTATCCTCTTCTAGGAATTCCAGTTGGTCCAACAATTCAGACAATCTAATGCACAGATTGGATAACAGAGACTGCTCTACCAGAAGTGGACTCTTAGGACTTAAAATGCTAAAAATGGGAAACTGCCCACCCTTAAAAAAACTGCAAATTAGACTGCAAAACTATGCCATTAGGAGTGATTGGGAAGAAGCCCTAACATTCATCAAACCACGCCTCAAAACATCCGCAGGAGAAACATTGTCTAAGTTGGGTCGTGACAATTGGAATTATCTTCCAGCAAATGTAAAAATGCAAAAGACCCTGGAACTGTCCAAAGCTAAACAGAAGGAAAATTTATTAAAGGAATCTAAATGCTGTTGTTCCAAAGAAAAGGGCTAATCATAACACCCCTTCATCTAGTCATTATGTACTGCCACAAACTGTCCTCATAACTGAATAATATTTGGTCTGCATTGCAACTGTAAATATTGCACATATGTCTAAACAAGTTGCAGTACTATTTTACTTTGTTAACTACCTTACCCTTCTATTAATGTCAGCTTTGTAAGCTTGTGCCCTTGTGGTCTGAGTTGTTCCTTTAAATGTCTGTTGACTTGTCACTTAATGAAAATGAAATAAAAAAAAAATACTCTTGGAGTGAATGATTTAGGCTTAACAGAAAAGGAAATGTTTGCTGTGATTATCAGTGAAATAGAAATTTCTGGGCATTCTTGTAACATGAAATTTGATTATATCCACGCTTATGTGGAAATACTGGGTAAAAAGGTATGGGGAAATAGTAAATATATAAATAAAATGTTTAGGCTAAGTAAGTAAGTAAGGCTGGTAGTGCAGATTAAAAACACTGACCTGACAGAGGCTATAAACTGAAAGACACCCAGCTAGCAGTGCAAATTATGGTAAGTGTATATGGACTACGCAACCCTCTTGTTCTCTCTTTTAACAGAGACTCAGACCTGAGTAGAAGTTAAAGCTCAAATGCAAGAGAAACAAAAAACAAGTGAGCCGCTGTTTTAATAAGTTAATGGCAAACAGACAAGCAATTTATTTCACAAGTAAATAACACCAAAAAGATCTGGCAATAGCAGTGAGGTGGCATTAATATGAGAGGAATAGTCTGTCTTCTCTGCATTCATTTATCTCATGAGTTAGGGAGAGATTGCTTCACTGTTTAACATTTAGAACTGATGTTCCGAAAAACACATGTACCAAGGAATAAACGCATATTTTGTTGAACAGTATCACTAGAACTGTATAATAAATGGATAAATAGACAGCAAACTACGTACATCAACAGGATGCAAATGCTCAGTTATACAATTGCGCTACCAAATCAGAAGACTATCAGCATGTTCACACAGAAAAGAAAACAGTTAAAAATTACAGTTATTATCTTGTTTTCAAAAGAGTTTCTAGAGATAATTCACAAATCTTTTGCGGAGATAGTACTACCAGAGCCACAGTAGTGGTAGCTGTTGGGAGAAAGGAAGAAAAGAGAGGGTACCAAACATTGGAAAAGGATTTAAACGGTGATGGGCATCATGGGAGAGTAGGTATGACAGTTAAAGGGAGAGAGGTATGCAAAGATCAGGCAGAGGTGCACCGAGCAGGAAGAGCTCAGGAGAATGAATCAGTAAGGAGAGAAGTGAAGGCAGAGCATAAGGTGAACTTCAGGAAAAAAAATGTACAAAACCAGGGGAGTTCAGAGTAAATAGGAGTTAGATATCAATGCTTACCCTGTCATTCTAGATACAAGAATTGTGTTGAAGAATGAGGGGTACAAGCACTACACAGGTAAGAATATATGAATCTAGCAGGTACTTGTAGAAGGAAGATAAGTGACGTTGGGCACAAGAGAAGACTATAAACTACTATTTGTAAAAGATAGGAATGTGGGGGGCGAATTCTGGTGGTAAGGTACAGACTAATTACAAACATCATCACAGTTGTTTCCTAACTGAATGGAGAAGCAGCAAGCAATTATACAAGTGGAATTGTACTTTGGATTGCTTTTGCTTTTGGTCAGGATCATCTTTATCAGTTTGAGTGTTTCCTGACTGTGGATTCTTTAAAAGGGGAAACAACTGCTCTTGGAGGATCCAGGTACTTAACTGTCTAGAGACTCCTTTTTGGTCCAATGGCAGTAACAACTGCACAAAAAGGGTGAGGGTAGGGGTAGGGGTGGGGGCAGGATTGAATCCATGGACATGGGCCAGTATTTTCCTTCCTCAATGAGTTATAGCCAAACATAAGAAAAATGCCATCCACAAGATCAAGATTCTACAGAGTTCAAGAATTTAAAGACTGATTCTCTTGGCTGTGAGATTACTATTTTCTTGTATACCACTGGAAGTTTCACAGCAAGCTTCAAATATGTAAGAATGTCCACTTTTATCACTTACCATATATTTATTTTCTGACTTGGTTTATTTTCTAAGCAGTGTGCAGAATACTGCAATTACCATATTTTTTCTTTAATGGTTCAGTTTATGACTGTTTTTGCTCTGAGGCCTAGATTTATGAAAGCTTGCTCATCATGCTATGCTATTATGAGCAATGAGCACCAACGAGTAAGCAGTTAGCGATTCAGGAAACAGCAGTACACATCATGGCTGGCTGCAAAGCAATGGTTATCAGCAGAATATGCTAATGACCATATAATCAGCCATGCTGTATACTAATGAAGCAAAAATCATACTGGAGTGATTCAGAAACATATAAAACAAACATAAACACATTGTGCTCACTTTAGCTCTGAATACCAACATGTGCTGGAATATAGCCATAGAATAACTTTAAAAAATGTTAGGGATTGCCATAACCATTATAAACCTGTATCTGCAACACAATCTCATACAAAATGATGCTTCTGCTGTCATACGCTGCTCTAGAAGTCATAGGTGTTTAAACCACATTTGACCAACCAAGGACTGCATGGAATTGAAATACTAGAGGGCTACAGTGTGACAGGGATACTATACAGGAAACTGTGGACTTCTGCCATCCCCATCTGAGGCCTCATGGGAATGGTGGATAACCCATCCTAGTGAAACTATGGTGTGTGTAGCTTTATGTATTTTAGCTACAGGGACTTTTCAGCAACTTACAAGGGACAAAATGGAGGTTTCAGTGGCCTCTGCCTCAAGAATACTCTACCAGTTCCTCAGTGCAGTACTGTGCCATGTGAGGCAGCATATCTGAATTCCATGTAGTGCAGTGGAGACAGTTGCCACCATACAACATTTCTATGCTGTAGATTATTTCCCAGAGGTACTTGGGGCTATAGGCTGCACCCAAATTAAAATAAAAGCCTCATCTGGTGAACTAGAAAGGGGGTATGGGAAAAGAAAAGGATATCACTCCATCTGCTATCAGGTGGTCTGTAATGCACAAGGAGTCATCTATAATATGTGTGTACAGACCACCCTGGCGGTTACCTTGGTTCCTACATATGGCACACCTATGACCTGTACCTAAGGTCTTCAAGAGGTGACTTCCCATAAGGACATTTATTAGGAGATGCAGGATATGCACTAGAACCTTGGCTCATGACTCCTATGAGAGACCCACACAATCCTACTGAGCAAGGATGCATTTGTCCTGCTTAAATCATGGTTCTCCTGTCTGGATGCATCTGTAAGTGCCTTGCAATATGACCCCACCACCTCTGCCAAAATACTGACTGGCTGTGCCATCTTACATGGTATTATAAGTAGGTTGCATCTGGACCATTTCTCCCCGGGCCTCCGCTGAAAACAGGCTCTGTGGAACCTAGTCGGACATTCCCGGTCAACAAATGTTAAATAAATAAATTATAGTTAGAAAACAGTTACAGGACAGATGATGCAGTTCCCAGTAGCACAGGTAGTGCAAGCTGACATAGTTGAGGGTCAGTTAAGGAAACAGCCTTTAGGGATAATCATGCCAGATGGAATCATGCACAACATGCCATGACACTGTCTAAGCAGATAAAACAACAACATTGATGCATACAACCAAACCTTGATATGGTTACCACGGCTGGCCTTAGGCATAGTTGAACTAGGCGACCACCTAGGGCGCTGTAAAGGCCAGCCTCTTAAAGGGCGCAGTTTTTATTTATTTTAATTAACAAAGTCTGCGCTCTTCTCGGCGCCCTGCTGAAGTGTAACCAGAAGCCGACTATGGGTGATGGGGGTGAACGCCCTCCCATTTACAGCTAAAGGTTGGCATGGACAGTTTAAAAAAAAAAATTTACCTTGCGGTTCGAGAGTCTACTGTAATGAGGAATGTGAGTGCGTCAAGACACATTTGGGCATTTTGTTTAGAAAGGTTCTGTTCCCCTCCTTCCCTCCGCTTGGTTTGAGAAAAGTAAGCAACGGTAAGTTCAGCAACAGCGTCAGTTAGCACGTCCGGGGTATAACCTGTAAGCTGTAAATAATGGCATGCATCTGTTTGAAGTGAAAACGGTGAACAATAAATACGCAGGTTACAGAAACAGAGTGAAAAACTTAAGTTTCTGTATTATTCAACATACAAGGAATTTTTTTTCGTGCTCGATAATCATATAAACATTTGTTATTCCAAAATGTTATCAGTTTTGATTTTAAACATCGTAAACTAAATGTGCTCATTTCTCTTTGTATATTATACCAATTTTGCCTGCAAAGAGACCAGGCAGCTGGAGTTTGAGTTTGGAATGCTCCCTTTCTGTTATCAGCATATGGCTCTTTGCTGAAGAAAATCCTACAGCGATGGTTTCTGCTGATCTAGAAATAAATCAGTGAAGAGTTTTGAAAATTCCTAAAGTTTTATCATTGTTAGTTATTCACTTATGTTGTGTGTCTTGCAGTATTTTGTATTTAGATAGTTTTAACACAAATCCCAATGTGCTGTTTGAATGATTCTGTATAATAAATGCAAGAAGTGATTTTTTTTCAAGTCTCACTCACAATGTGACTTTATAAAGTCAGAACAAAATGTTCATTTGGTACTTACAAATTAATTTTGATACAGCTGTAAATAATGGCATTTATCATGTTCATGCACATAAGACATTGTATATGAATGGTCATGTTAAGACCTCTACCCTGTTAACCAAAACGAACATAAAATAAAAAAAAATAAAAATGATAATATGACTGCCTATGTTGCCTAATATCCACCTGATAACAGGAAGAAGTCAGGAGTGGCAGAGAAGTATGTAAGAGTGGTACAGGATATGTACAAGGGTAGTGTGACAGAGGTGAGGACTGCAGTGGGAGTGACAGATCTGTTTAAGGTGGAGGTGGGATTACATCAAGGATCAGCTCTGAGTCCTTTCTTATTTGCAGTGGTGATGGACAGGTTGACAGATGAGATCAGACAGGAGGCCCCATGGACTATGGTGTTTGCAGATGACATTGTGATCTGCAGTGAGAGTAGGAATCAGGTTGAGGAGACTCTGGAGAGGTGGAGATATGCTCTAGAGAGCAGAGGAATGAAGGTCAGCAGGGCTAAGACAGAATATATGTGTGTAAATGAGAGGGAGAGTAGAGGAATGGTGAGGATGCAGGGAATAGAGCTGGTAAAGGTGGACGAGTTTAAGTACTTGGGATCAACAGTTCAGAGTAATGGTGAATGTGGAAGAGAGGTGAAGAAGAGAGTACAGGCAGGGTGGAATGGGTGGAGAAGAGTGTCAGGAGTGATTTGTGACAGACGGGTACCAGTAAGAGTGAAAGGGAAGGTCTACAACACAGTAGTGAGACCAGCTATGTTATATGGGTTGGAAACAGTGGCATTGCCAAAAAGGCAGGAGTCAGAGCTGGATGTGGCAGAGTTAAAGATGTTAAGATTTGCACTAGAATGGTTAGGATTAGAAATCAGTATATTAGAGGGTCAGCTCATGTTGGACAGTTTGGAGACAAAGCAAGAGTGATGAGATTGCATTGGTTTGGACGTGCTGAGGAAGGATGATGGGCATATTGGGAAAAAGATGCTAAGGATGGAGCTGCCAGGTAACAGGAAAAGAGGAAGGCCTAAGATAAGGTTTCTGAACATGGTGAGAGAGGACATGCAGTTGGTTGGTGTGACAGAGCATGATGCAGAGGATAGGAATAAATGGAAACAGATGATCCGCTGTGGCGACCCCTAACGGGAAAAGCCGAAATATGATGATGATGACTAAAGAGAATCTAATTAGACACACAATGACTATACATCAGTTGTTCAGTTTTGTTAATTTTAAAAAGTGTGTGTAGGGGGGAATAAAAAAAATCCAAAGAGTAGACCATGGTGGGTGGGGGAATGTTATGAAAATTTAGGTGCTGCAAATAGAAAATTGCAGAGCTAGGGAGTTATAGCCCAGTTCTCATCCGCTTCTGTTATCATGACATTAACTATGAAAGCAGCAGAACATTTTGCAAAAAATGCTGACACACAGAGAAATATAAATGAGCATATAAACAAATAAACATGCACATATAGAGAGAGAGAGAAAGAAAGAGAGCTATTGTATGGTGCCCGTGTTGTGATAGTGTTTATCTGTGATCTGCATATAAAGGCCAACATATAACTTCTGAGTCACCAGGCTGACTTATAACTAAATGAATGCATGATGTGAAACTAAATGAATACCATTCCAATATGACACCTTGAAACCCAGTACCTCTAAAGAAACTTCTTAGCCCCAGTTGCACAAAACTACTTACTCAAGTACATATAATCATTGAAATACATGTACCAAAATTAGGTGAGTTTCTTGCAATGACAACAATGACAAAGTAAAGACAGCAATATCTACATTTTAAGGGTGGATAAGGGTTCTACACTCCTAAGTATGTCCTGCTTTGTATGAGATGCCTAGCAACTATGAACTTGTTGTCTGTTTTAGTCATTTCCTATTGCAGTATTGCCAGTTTACCAATTTTTTAATGTAATATATTCAATTAATCCCTCAAGGGTAACAGGCACTGAATTTGTAGATGAAACATTAGATGTAAAGTTGTTTGCCAGTGGCAATTTCTTCATTAGTTACAGATTTCTTTAATGTGGAATTGTTCAGATGATTTCTCTTCTGCATAGATTGTTTGTATTGAGTGATATTGGTGGATTGTAATGACAGAAGTCTGAGTAGCCTTTTATGGTTGAAATTTTCAGAAATGGATAGTTTTGTCATTATTGGTTTATGCATTTTGTTTCTTTGCTTATTAAAAGAATGCTTAAAACTACAAGTTTAAAACACATTCTAACAAGTGGTGCTGTATTACATAAGGAATATAATTTAATGCAATCAGGAAGTTGAATTGAAGAACAAATACATGCATGCATGGCCGTAAAAATGTGTGCAAGGAGTCTGTTTTGAAAACAGCCCAAATGTAAACTTAATCCTCCACTGACCAGATGCATTTTCTATAAATATGGGTTTTCATGCAGTTTCAGTGGCAGATAATTGTACTGTTCATGCTAAGCCTGCTTTGATTGCAAGATTATATTGTTTATCAAATGGCTATCTGTGTCTGTGCTATTCTAGCTTAAGCTTCTGTACACAGGAAGGAGAGAAGTTGCTATTCTACTTTCCTGTACTGTAAGGTTTGCTCACCTACCCAGAGAAAATTAAACTGTTTAGATTAACCTAAGCAACCCTTTGAACCAAGGCACATAGGCTTCTATATTCTGAAGACACGACTTTTATAGTAAAGTATGTGTGAAGGAGCAACAGATAAAGCAGGTTTATTAAAGGAAATTTCCATCCTCAATTGCAGTTTAAACTACATTGCAAGGTATTCTTTCTTCTATGCATTTAAATAATTAAAGGAAATGACTGGACTGGCTTTTTTGGGGAGTGAATGACTGGAGTGGCTTTTTGTGGGAGTGACCTACCTGTGGGCATGGCTCGTAGGGGTGTTTCATGAGTATGACGTGGGTGGGGCTTAAAGGGCGCTGGAGCACTACTTCGCCTAGGGCGTCATATCAGCTAAGGCCATTCAATGGCTGATTATTCTGAACATCAGACAAAGGCATCTGCAAAAGGCAGAGCACGATCATTATAATTTGGACTGTGTGTGTGTGTGTGTGTGTGTGGGGTGGGGGAGTACAGGATGGCAAGCCTGACACAGGGGATCTGTCTGTGAGTGTGAGTGATGTAGCATAGCATAGCAATTATGTACTCTCAGGGTCAGAATTATCTATACAGAAATGTCATAACAATGAGTAAGTGCTTTGGAAAACGTGTGTGTGTGTGTGTTGTGTCATTGTCAACATGAGGTGTAAAGTGTGTGGGACTGCAGTGACACAGCCATAGCATTTGTGCTAGCACCATGACCTGACATCCTGGACAAGTGTGAGATGTGCATAGTAGAGGATAGAGGTCATCATAAATGACCCTGACTATGTGAACTACCCCTGCCAGGAATTGCACTACATTTCCATAACTTTGACTAGGATTCAGACTGATACCTGAATGTGAATGATGACCGTGCCACATGGATGACTATGGTGCAACATAGAGTGGACCAACAGCTTCCAGAAGCCTTAGAGAAGGCAAGGCAGTTTAAAAAGAGCATGAGGGTCATTTTGTGGCAGTAAAACAGTTTACTGGAACCCATCTGATACCTCTGAGTCAAGTTGACCTCCCCACAGCCACTCAGTTAAATCTATAAGCTCTGGCTCTACTGCTGCAGCAAAACAGTTTACTGGAACCCATCTGATACCTCTGAGTCAAGTTGACCTCCCCACAGCTGCTCAGTTAAATCTACAGGCTCTGGGTCTACTGCTGCAGTAAAACACTTTACTGGAACTCAGCTGATACCTCTGAGTCAAGTTGACCTCCCCAGAGCCGCTCAGTTAAATCTACAGGCTCTGGCTGCTACTGCTGAATGTTTATATCTAATTTATTCTGTTTAGTCTACAGCACCTAGTGTACCATCACACCTTTTTCTCCACTCCCCTTCAGTTTATCCTCTGTTCATTTTCACAACCCCCCCCCCCCAAGCTCTCTTTCATATTTTTTGCTTTTTGTCTTCCTGGCTTACATTCCCCTTCCTTTTTTTACTGTTTGGTGGTGGTTTAGACTTTATTTACTTTCATTCAACTGTACTGACCTGGTCTTCTCTCATCATATTAGCTTTGGTTTTGACTGTTCTGCCTTCCTGATTGTTTTTTTCTGATAGTATCACCTGCTGTGTCCCCTGGTTCCAGTGGGTGGTTACTTTTTCCCATAGATATTTGATTGTCCCTCAACTTCACCTTTGTGCTTTTGCTTTCTCTCCTAGCATACCTTGCAGCATTTAAACTCTCAGCTCGGTGTCTAGTGCCATGTTTAATTTCCCTGCTTCTTTCCATTTTGGTGCTTTGGTGGTGTGCTACAGCTACTATGGAAAATCATTCCAGTTGTTGTACAACCAGTCCGCCAAGAGGGTATAATGCTATTGGAGATTTTTTTTTGTAGTGTTTACTTACATTTTAATTGAGAACTGTGTAGAACATTGTTATTTAGACACTACAACAATCATACACTACCTCTACATGTTGTTTATAAATAACAGCTTAACTGAGCTGATATTTGGTAATGCTTATCGCTATTAATGTTCCTGCATTATTCAATGTCTGCTGACCATTATTCTATGTGGGAGTTATTTGACTTTTTCTCTTCACAGTGTTTATATGTATTGAAGCAATGTACTGCATCATTTGTTGGTCTTCGTTAACCTGTTTTAATTATTTCTTGGTCCTGCTTTGCCTGCATATCTAACCAGGGTTTTTCACTCCTTTAGCATTATACTATAACTGTTGCATTTGGCTCCCATCCTAGTCGGGTGAGCTGTTACTCGCTGCTATATAGCTGTGTCTATTGCTTATTTTTTACCCTATTGTTAATAGTTTTAGCTACCACTGATATTATTTCTTTTTCTACTGTTACAGCTGTTTATACAATATACTGTAATTCACTGCACTTATATGCATTTAGACTGAACTCACTTTTTCCTCCATAGGTTTATATGCTGCAATGCTATTGTGTTTTTTCAGGTAGCTAAACTGACTGCTACATATCTGTACAATATGAAAAGATGTTAACTGCTTTAAATGCGATGTTTTTAATTTATCATTATATTGGTCTCCTCTGAACTGAACTGTAATTGCTGTAGAAACTATTTCCTTTGTACAACTGTGCTAATAACTGTATTACGTGTCCTTTACTCACTGTCATTCCTTCTTCCTACTCCTTTCCTTCTTTTATTTTCTACTCTTTGGAGCTCTGGAGTACTACATATTGGAATTAAATTACATTTACCTCTTTAGCACACTTCCACATACAGCAGTCAACAGCACACCTAGTATTTCTTTTTATTATGTTTCTGCCCTTATTTATTCTCATGTATTTTTTTGTTTCTTTTCCAGGCAGTAAAACAGTTTACTGGAACCCACCTGATACCTCTGAGTAAAGATGACCTCCTCACACCTGCTCAGTTAAATCTACAGACTCTGGCTGCTACTGCTGTATGTTTATAATGGACTTTATTTATTTTGTTTAATCTACAGCTCCTAGTGCACCACCACACCTTTTTCTCCACTTCCCTTCAGTTTATCCTCTGTTCATTTTCAGATCTCCCCACCCTCCTCTGCTCTCTTTCATATTCTTTGTTTCTGTCTTACCCTTCCCTTACTTTTTCTACTATATGGTGGTGGTTTAGACTTTATTTTTCTTCACTCAGCTGTACTGACCTGGTCTTCTCTCTTCATAATAGCTTTGTTTTTGACTTTTCTGCTTTCCTAATTGTTTTTTTCTGATAGTATCACCTGCTGTGTCCCTTGTTTAATCCCGCTCCATTCTCCTTTGCTGAGCTCAGGCTCACTCCACTCCTCTGCCATAACACCATTCCCACTTCAATTACTCCATCCACACCACATTAGCAAATAGCAGTCATTCTCATTATACAATATTATCCACTACCTAAATCCCACCTCTATATAACCACAAATTACAATCCAGTAGTTCATTACTCAAAGCTGTCTTCTAGGTCAAGCTATTAACTGAATCCACCCATGTAGAACCACCCAGCATCCATTCTTTAATTCATCCAAGTTTTTTTAATAATGTGTGAGCATTATTTACTTATTTATTAATACCTCCTCTGTTCTAGTGTACGTTTACTACCCACTACCTTAACGCATTGCATTTCCTATACACTCTATCTATTCTTTTACTTCTACTACTATCACAAGTATCTAGACTTCCTAACAATATGTTTCAACCCTATAGGGAACTCTCTAAATTAGGAGTCCTACTCATCGCCATCTCTTTTCTCTTTTTAATCTTATTCTACCTCACATCTTATAATTGCTTACAGCTATCAGCCAATAACCTTCCCTGGCAAACCTCCTCAGTACTCCACCCAGACAACTCATTAAACTTTACCATTGCTCCAAGTCTGTTCTGTACCAACTACCTAGATTATCATGTAAATAAATTCCAACCCCCACTAAACACTAAAACATACCAACTTACAATACAAACTTACCAAATTACTATTACACCTCTTAAAGCAATTATGCCAATCTGGTGACATTCACCTTAATCCTGGTCCCATCCCACTATGAAACACAGTTAATTGCCCTATCACAGCCAGCTGTTCTCAACTTCATACTAAAAACAAATCTTCACTTCTTCTTATGAATGTAAGAAATATTATTAATACATTTCATGATCTACATGATTTCCTTTCCTTTTATTCTCCTGACATTTTAATACTAACAGAGATTTGGCTAAAACCCATCAATAATAACAATGAAATTGTACCTCCTGGATATAATATACTATGTAAGGACAGGTTAACTAAAAAGGGAGGGGGGAGTAGCTATTGTTTTTAAAAGTCACCTAATACTATATTACATTGATCTAATCATTCATAACTTTGGAAATTTAGAACAAATCTTTAGCAAATTAAAAATCAACCCAAAAAATACATCAACATTGCTGGTCATATACCTCCAGGCAACAATATTCCCCACATTGGAAGACATACTACAATGGTCATCTACTTACCTCCAACAGGAAACAGTCCTGATGGGTGACTTCAATATTGATTGGATAGATTGCTCATCTCAGAACCGAACATGCCATATTGACCTAGATGGGTTCACCCAGCTTATTACATCTACCACTAGAACTGACAAATCTACCAAACGTCAATCGATCCTAGACTGGGTTCTGGTTAACAATCCTTCCCTATCATCTCAGGCAGGTTGTCTTCCTAATGGCCTGAGTGACCACATACCTACTTTTCTTGTACATATCCATACATTCCACAATAACCAGATCACATACCAAACTATTAGAAACAAAACATATGTCAACCCACATAGATTCGTCGCTGCCCTAAAATGTTGTAACTGGGACTCAACAACTTTCCCTAGAAGATGCTGTTAACTCATAGTATAGATCCCTTCTTAAATCTAGAGACAAGGCCTGGGAACAATATCATACATTTAAAACCCTAACTACTAAACAAACATTCCTATAACTTCTTAACAAAGCCAAAAAAAGTATAAAACTATACAAAATTAACTACTACCATAATATTCAGAAAAAACATTGCAAGAATCCCCAAATGTTTTTGGCTGCAGTCAAAAATATAATGTCACCAGTTAAAACAACCCCATCTCCAATCTCAAACAGTGACTCTGATAACATAGAAACTCAGTTTAATAATTAGTTTACAGAAACTGTCTTAGCTCTTGCCTGTTCCTTTAACAGCTCCAGTAACCTTGCCCCTGTTTCTTCCAAGCTCAACACCCCCACAAAACCCCCCAACCAATTTACATTACAATCAGTGTCTGTAGATGCCATAAAAATTACTGCGTAAACTTAAACCTACTACCCTAGCTGCAGATAATCTCCCTGCAGAATATCTTCAGATTGCTGCTGAAGGAATAGCATATCCTGCAGCAATACTCATTGATAGATTCATAGCTGAGAGTACAGTACTTATATGGAAGATCTCCCACATTATTTCCATACATAAAGGAGGCAGTCCCACTGAATTTACTAACTATCATCTGATTGCCATTCTGTCTCCATTATCTACAATCCTAGAGAGAGTCATTCATGCTTAACTCATGGATTACTTTCACTCCCACAAATTACTGTCTAACACACAACATGGTTTTCATCCCTATCACAGTACCACCACAACCCTACTCATCTTTACTAACACAGTTAATGATTTTAGAAATCAAGGATAATTTGTATCTGCCATATTTTTAGACTTGTCCAAAGCCTTTGAAATGGTAAATCATAACAAACTGATTGATGTTCTATCGTCTCTAAATCTTTCTAGCTGTTCTATCAGTTGGTTTCAAACTTATTTATCTGGACATCAGCAGGCAGTTGTTTGGCAACACCACCTCTCTACTCTCTTACCAGTTAAAGTAGGGGCCCCTAAAGGCTCCATTCTTGGACTGCTACTCTTCTCCATCTTCACCAATCAACTTCACACCTCCACTTCTTATGCCGCTGTTAAGCAATATGCAGATGATTCTACCCTTACATGTGCAGCTTCCACCCTAGTAGACCTTCACACCATAAATCAAGATTCATTTCTATGTGTAGAAACGTACTTTATCAACTCACACTTCATTCTAAACCCCAATAAAACAAAACTACTTCTCTTTTACCCCTCTAGAACTCCCTCTTTTCATTTTGCTTTCAACTTGGAGTCCAAAAATAAAACCATTATTGTCCCAGTAACACATACAAAACTGTTAGGCATACAAATTGACAATAATCTGAAATTTGACATCCACATTGCTCAAATTATTAAAAAGGCTCACAAGAAAATAGGCCTTCTATACAGAAACAGGCAGTTCCTATCTAGCGCCACAAAAGCTGCTATTGCCCATACATACCTTCTGTCAACTCTCATATCAATTCCCAATACTGGCCAACCTCTGTAAAACTGATCTTATCAGACTTGAATCTTGCTTCAATAAAATTGCCAAACTTGCTACTAATGCCTCACATAGATCACATCACTGCACTAACAACTTAATTAAGTTGAATTTCCTCATTTGCTACATTATAACCAACTTATTCTTACTCACAAGATCCTATATCAGCCAGATAAAATCCCTGCTCTCAACAATATAATACAACCATATACCACTATCAGACCATTATGCTCTGGTAACAAAGTGTTGTTAAAAGCCCCAAAACTAACAACTCAGCTGGTGACTCTCTCTTCTTCAATGTTATTGCTAAATTGCGGAATAAACTTCCATCCAATATTTCCTGTGACTGCTCTTTGGCATAGTTTAAAAGGCTCCTAAAATCTCACTTTATGGAAAACTGGCTCTGTCCTTGTTATCATCCTGGATAATTCTGAGCTCTTTATATCTAACTACATCTATCATATTTGTTGCTACTTTACTATACAACTCATTCTCTTTCCTCATTCTATTGTAACTTGCCTTCTTCTTTACCAAATGTTAAGTATTGTTCTTTTTTTATTGTTTCCACTAGATGCTGTATTGCACAATATTATTGTATTGTTTGAGTTGTATTATATTGTTGTATTATGATTTTTTTCCTGTTTACATATTTATACTGTTTACTGGAGGTTATCTTTCTGGGCCACCGCTGAAAATGGACTGGTGTCCAGTTGGACTTTCCCGGTAAACAAATGTAAAATAAAAAAATAAATAAATATGTCTGGGTGTGGACACATCCATCAGCAATTTAGCAGTGGATATAGTACAAGTGCAGATGTGGAATTTTGCATATTTAAGGCCATGTTGCCTGCCATCTGACAATGTGCTGACAGACCGGTCTCATTGATGCTGCCTCTCCCGTAGCAGTCAACCAAGAACAGACACTGAATGGTCCTGTCCCAGGTGTCACACACATGGTTCATGTTCATAGGTTCATAGGTTCATGTAGTCCTGTATATCAGAATGCATGATATGCAGTAGTTTGATTATGTCTTCTGAGGCCCTGATGGAACTTGTTTGTGCCTCCACAATGACCCCGCACATGCATTGGGTGGCAAATACTATAGCAATAACCCATGGCTGAGTGTGGGAAATGCTGGATTTACTCATGGCTGGTGTGGTTTGGTCACGAAGGCAAAATCAAATAAACAAAGATGACAGTGGGTAAATCCAGCATTACCCCCACCCAGCCATGGGTTATTGCTATTATACAATGACATTATTTAAGAAAAGAATTACATACTTTTCTTAAATAATGTCTTTGTATAAGGGCGCCATGGTGTTCTTGCACTTTTTTCCTGTATCATGGGGCATTTTTTGATGTACTGCACACACATATGGGACTTACATTCCCATGCTCACGTAGCACATCAGTGCTTTGGAAAGGAAGCAATGGAGACAGGTAGCTCTGCATTGCTTCTTTATTTATTTATTTTTAGTTTGAAATTTGGACAGCTCAGAGGTATGAGAGAGATAAGGCAATACAAGGAAAATCAGGTACGTTTCTTTAGTTTTGCATAATGTACCAGATTTTCCTTCTATTTTTGTCCCGTCTCTCTTGTACCTCTAAACTCTCTGTATTTAAAATGTTGTACTTCAGAACCTGTTAACTCAGGAAAACTGGAAAGCCACAGCATATTCTATTAGAAGAAAGTCTGGGTGACCTGACTTTTTCTATTGGTATATGCTGGATTTTACAATGGGCATGCTGGTTGGGCTGACCAAGCAGCATGTACATTTTTGAATGTTAATGGCCAGTCATTGTATAATGACATGTCAATGTCAGGGGGAAGGAGGTAATCATGCACCTCTATTGACACCTCTGCTTAGTACTTTACCCTAGCAAAGGCTAAGGGAAGATTCTGTCAGTGCTACAACTGGGGTAATCACACTGCACTAGTCAATCATATCCAGTTCAAACTGTCCACTCACAAATGGGACTGTGTCATGGGTAAACATAGGCATGATGACTGTGACCATACTGTGGTGAGGGTATATAGGAACCACGATCTGCATGTCAGACAAACCTTCTGCAACCTCAGACTGTGCTTATTCAATCATGGCCATCATTGTCAGTGGCTTCCTTTCTCCCGACTTCAGGCCATGGGAGGTCCATTGCACCAATGCCAGACAATGCTTCACCTGTGAATACACAAAGAAAACTGAAAAATGAAAGAAACAGAAATCTGAATAAAATATAAAAACTTACATGTTAATAAATCAACCACACATGCAAATGCAAAATGATCTTAGAGAATACTACATATTACTAATACCAAAATGGTACACCCATACCTTGTGCAAGGGGGCATTGCACAAGGTATGGGTTATTATAATATAGTATTCTAAGATCATTTTGTATTTGCATGTGTGGTTGATTTATTAACATGCAAATGCAAAATGATCTTAGAGAATACTACATATTACTAATACCAAAATGGTACACCCATACCTTGTGCAAGGGGGCATTGAACCTCAATGCCAAAGGTCTGTACACTCATTTCATTTCAGTTGACAGTGGTATCATAAGCTAACAACTTAGTACAACTTAATAGAAATTGTAAGGCTGTACCTAATTCATACATTTAAATGTCATACCTGGACCATCATTAGTGGAAATTCTCTGGTTCTCCTCCATCTCTGCCTCAACATTCATCACTGCACTGTGGGACACTTCTGAGCTGCCTGAATCCCTTGCAGTCAACTGGACCTTCTCCGTCTAAGTGAGTGGTGGTTTGGTAGCTCATCCACCACCAATAGCCCTTTACTCCTATGCAACAACCATTGCTATCTCCGTAGCCTTTTTGATCATGTCAGTGGCCCTGTGTTGGACTATTTGTTAGTCATTGTCCAGGCCATCCACAACACTGACATGCATGACCACCTGCTACCAGACATGATCATGGCAGGGCTTGTCTGTTGATTGTGGATAAAGGAGCTGTGTTCAGATGGAGAGCCTGTATTATGACTTCATTCTCAGCATCTGAGAAGGGAGGTTTCTATGAGGATGCCTCCTTACTTTTGGATTTTGGAGCCATATCTTTAGTGTTCTTCTTCTTTTGGCTTTTCCCGATTAGGGGTTGCCACAGTGGATCACTTGTCTGCTCATGATTGGCAGTAGAGTTTTACGGTGTCAGGTTGCCAGCCCGGTGCCCAACCTTCCACAGAAGGGAGACACATGCACGCACTCACTCCTAGGGCCAATTTAGAGTGTCCAGTCCACCTACAGCATGTCTTTGGGATGTGGGAGGAAACCAGAGCACCCGGAGGAAACCCACCTGACCACAGGGAGGACATGCAGACTCTGCACAGAAGGCACACAAGCTGAGGATCAAACTGGAGAACCTCTTGCTGTGAGGCAACAATGCTAACTGCTGCACCACTGTGGCCACCCTGGAGCCATATCTTTAGTGTGATAAAAGAAAAAAAAGTTTGTCACAGAAAACAAAACACGGGGTGGGGGTTACTACAGGCTGTTATACTTATGGGAGCAATACCTATTTATATTAAATCATCATTTATAGTAGAAAAAAGTCTATAAATAACAATCCAAGCCCTGTAATAACCCCATATGTATACCTACCAAAGGATAAAATGTATGACTACAGAAGAGAACAAACTTATGTCATGTCCATAAAAGAATATATACAGCTAGTAGGCAGATAAAACAGGATAACCAGGGACAGATGGTTAAGCCTATATATATATATATCCTGATTAATACAGATGGGCAATTATTTCTGCCATGAATCTCAGTTCATCTGAACATTGAAGAATTAATTGAGACATTTAATTATCACCTATTTCTGTATTTTTTGTCATGTGAATATAGTTGTCTCGGTTGTCATTACTCACAGTCTGGTGCGCATGAGATCTAAACTGGAAGCCATTTCCCTGCAATTTTTCCATAGATATTTGAAAGGATATGGCAGGTGACGGTGAGGACAGTGCTCCATTTAGAGCACAGGGTTGGTGTTAGTAGGAGTTAACGCTTTTTATAAGACTCCTAGTTAAATGTTACAACTGAAGGCTTCTGCAGAATGCCTCTATCAGGTCTCGGTACAATACTGTTTGCAACTGGGAGTGTGTCAGTTTGTTTTGTGATGTAAAATGCTTGCAATTAGTATTGTGTCAGTGTAGTTTGTTTTCATTTATATAAATGTATGATTGCTTATGTCATAAGTGATGATGTAATAAAGATGTTTCTTGCTTAAACAAAGGGTCAGGAATTTAATAATTTATGTAATGTTGCTTAGGTTATATGATATATATATATATATATATATATATATATATATAAATATATATATACATATATATATATATATATATATAAATATATATATACATATATATATACATATATATATATATATATATATATATATATATATATATATATATATATATAGCAATATGTGTGAAGTATAATGTTTGTCAATGTTAATTTGTTAATACAGCTGGATAACTTTTTGTATAAATGTAAATCTGCCTGTGTCACAAGTGATAATTCAGTAAAGGTGTTTAAAAAATG